>NW_022475086.1:63483-181594 GCF_009193445.1 Aspergillus pseudotamarii | reverse complement strand
GGAGAGAGAGAAAGCGTGAGAGTTGAAGTGGGTTCTGTCGTCCTGCACGCGGGGGAATTTTCTTTTTCTTTTTCTTTTTTTTTTTTGTTTTTTACTCTCTCTCTCTCCCCTTGAAAGTGCTGCTAATTATAATCATAAACAATTAATCTAGTATTTCATTTCCACTTACCACTTGAGTAAACTGATGGGTATGACAATTAAGAAAATCAACATATCTTTGAATTCAAATAAAAGTAATCAACATTTTGAATCCACCCAACAACTAATGATTGCCTTTAAGTGGAATGCGAGAGAGAAGAAAAGAAATGGACTAGTTTCTTTCCCCTCATCGATAAACAACTCATGTATCAACTCACCCTCGAACACGTGTTGACCCTTCTGTATTCTTCTTCTTACCCAGTCAAGCACCAATTAATCTTCCAAGAGAGAAAAAAAAGGATTAAAAAATAAGATCACAGATAGAAATCAATAACCTGCAAGGAATGAGTCAAACTAAGAGAAAGTTGAGACCCAAAACTAAGCTTGATGGAGTTGTTTAGGCATCGTCTTGAAAGGTGGAGAACTGAAGCTCTAATCCGATTTAGCATCGATTTAACTCTTCGCCCTTCACCGCCTGGGCTCAACCATGGATAAGATCCCGATTATCCCAGATCCATCCCGCTAGTCCCTGTTGTTCATCGGATCTTTTTCTTATTTTTATTTTTATTATTTTCCCAACCGGCATGTGGAACAAACACTCATGGATTTGGTAGGGAGGAATCTGATAACTCGGGATGTTTTCTTAGTATCTCCTGTCCTGACGGACACTCAAGTAAGGGCAGTTGGAAAATATCACTTTATTCATATTAACCAGTTGATTAACAAACATTACCCCCGATTCGCACCTTCTTGCTCGTTCTTCTCCTTACATGTGGATTCCCAAATTGGGGATTGACGGAAGTTACTCCAGCGACTATCTCGCGATCAGATAATTATGAAGTTGCCGAGAATAGATCATACCAGTAGTTTACTCTGTTAGAGAGGTGTATCTATTTCGATATCAGGTTAGCATCTAGCCTATACTACTTAAAGTAGTAAGGTAGATATCGATCATTACTTGAAAAATACTAACTAAACCTAAGTAATTAGAGTGGTAAGCATTTACCATACCCTATGGTATTGAGTCGGTACCCAACCGACCATCCCTACCACTGGCAGGATCCCTTCGTACCGGAAATATCGATCATTACTCCGTATCACCCCGGAGGCCCAAAGGCTTAGGCTATTGGAGTACTAGCCCCACTAAACCGGATCAGGTAAGCAGGTCAACTCCGCCCGGAGCAAGCAAAAGAAGACATGCTGTTGTGTTCTGCTTGAACTTTTGATCTCGACGTCCCCAGTCGCCCTTTCTTTCCTTTCGTCTCAACAAGGGAAAGGGCCATGTTCTGATATTGCTCGTTCGTTGGGTAACCTTAATCCCGCCATTCGCTTATTCCCCACCACCCCTTTGCCTTCTCTCACGACCAGACATGTCATCATCCTCTTTGCCCATTGCGGTCGATCCGGTCGCGTTGGTGACTACAGAATGTATCACCGTCACCTCGGCTATGCGCAAACATGCCCGCTGGGCTCATTCTTCAGTCTCAGCCATACTAGGCGGCGGTGCGGCCTCTCGAGTATACGATCGCGACACATCGGCTCCCCCTAGCCCCCGCAATGGTACATCAACATCTCGCTCCAAGTCCAGGCCGTCCGCCGTTGATGAAGATCACGCCCTGGCAAATCGATGGGGTCTGCGGGGAAAGAAAGGCAAGAGCATGCAGGACAATCCACTCATATCTGCATTTTCACGACTACGGAGTGATTTGAAGGACTGCAGAGACATTAGGACTTTTGACACACCCGCTTTGCTTCATCCATTCCTACAAGTCATTCGTTCCTCGTCGACCTCCGCCGCAATCACCTCTCTGGCCCTGATCGCGCTGACCAAGTTCTTTGCCTATAACATTATTAACCAGGACTCTCCGCGACTGTCCATGGCGATGCAGCTCCTGTCGGCCGCAATCACCCATTGCCGATTCGAAGCCAGTGACTCCGCTGCGGATGAAATCGTTCTCCTGAGGATCCTAAAATTGATGGAGGGTATTTTGTCTCGGCCGGAAGGAGATTTGCTGGGCGATGAGAGTGTCTGCGAAATGATGGAGACCGGCCTAAGCATGTGCTGTCAAGTCCGTCTGTCCGAAGTCCTGCGGAGATCGGCTGAGATGGCGATGGTCAACATGTGTCAGGTTATCTTTATGCGACTATCGCACTTAGACGTACCAGCCGACGTGGATGCTCCGAACCCCGCCGTGGGCGATAGCGAGCCGACCAATCTCAAAATGGACCCTTCTGTCGATGGGAACACCGTCACCTCCCAACACCTTTCCGCCATGGGCGCGGACACTGCGACACCGGATCGTGAACGTAGTAGCGGGGATGAACCTGCAGAACAAGAGCTCAGTGGAACGGCTGTTACAGCTCCCCCCAACCCACAGGATGACCTCGGGGATGAAGTCAAGCCGTATTCACTAGCTTCTATCAAGGAGCTATTCCGCGTGTTGATCGACCTTTTGGACCCCCATAACCGGCAACATACCGACCCGATGAGAGTTATGGCACTAAGGATCATTGATGTGGCGCTAGAAGTCGCGGGCCCTTCTATTACGAGACATCCCAGCTTGGCTACGTTAGCTCAGAATGATCTCTGCCGGCACCTCTTCCAGCTGGTCCGATCTGAGAACATGCCGATACTGACCGGGTCACTTAAGGTCGCCGGTACGTTGCTGTTGACCTGTCGCTCCGCCCTGAAACTCCAGCAAGAACTATACCTTTCATACTTGGTCGCCTGTCTCCATCCACGGGTTGAAATACCAAGAGAGCCGGGTATTGATCCTGCCCTCTACAGTGGAATACCGCAGGCGCCTAAGCTGGTGAAACCCTCTCCGTCACAAACTAGTAGTGGAAGATCCACCCCAGTACCGGTGAAAGACAGACAGAAACTAGGCCTGGAGGGAGGTTCCAGGAAGCCCGAGGCTCGAGAGGCCATGGTGGAAAGTATCGGTGTGCTAGCAAGAATTCCGAGCTTCATGGTGGAGCTATTTGTTAACTATGATTGCGATGTTGACCGAGCGGACCTTTGTGAGGACATGGTCGGGTTGTTGTCACGGAGTGCGTTCCCCGACTCCGCCACATGGAGCACGACAAACGTGCCGCCACTCTGCTTGGACGCGCTTCTAGGCTATGTCCAGTTCATATTTGATAGATTGGATGATGAACCGGTATATGAAGCCTTTCCGTCAATTGAACTCCTGAGGAGCCAGCGTAGAACGAAGAGGTCCATCATCCACGGCGCCCAGAAATTCAACGAGGACCCCAAGGGCGGAATCGCTTATCTTGCAGCTCAGGGTGTCATTCAGAACCCAGATGACCCTGCTTCGGTGGCCAAGTTCCTGAGACAAACGACCCGCGTCTCGAAGAAAGTCCTGGGTGAATTCATCTCCAAACGAAACAACGAGCAGCTTCTGGATGCGTTCGTCGGTCTCCTCGATTTTTCAGGGAAAACGGTGGTTGATGGGCTTAGAGATCTTCTTGGTGCATTCCGTTTGCCTGGTGAATCTCCTCTTATTGAGAGGATTATAACGACGTTTACAGAGAAGTTCATGCAAAAAGCACAGCCTTCAGAGGTTGCTGATAAAGATGCATTGTTTGTCCTAACATATGCCATTATCATGCTGAACACAGAGCTTTATAATCCCAACGTCAAGTCAGCCAATCGAATGTCCTGTGCAGACTTCTCAAAGAACCTGCGAGGAGTCAACGCAGGAAAAGACTTCGCTCCCGAGTTCCTTCAATCTATTTACGACTCTATTAAACAGAACGAGATTATTTTGCCGGACGAGCATGATAATAAACATGCATTTGACTTTGCATGGCGGGAGCTCTTGTTAAAGTCAACTACCGCTGGAGAACTGGCAATCGGTGAGACAAACATCTATGACGCAGAAATGTTTGAAGCGACCTGGAAACCCGTTGTTGCAACCCTTTCGTACGTCTTTATGTCTGCCTCTGACGATGCTGTATATTCTCGTGTTGTCACGGGCTTTGATCAGTGCGCCCAAATAGCTGCTCGATATGGACTGACCGAAGCATTTGACCGCATCGTCTTTTGCCTTGCCTCCATCAGCACTTTGGCGACAGACAGGCCTCCAAGCACCTCACTTAACACAGAGGTGCAGGCCGGCAAGAAGAGTGTCATGGTCAGTGAGCTGGCCGTGAAATTTGGAAGGGATTTCCGAGCACAGCTGGCTACAGTGGTTCTCTTCCGGGTTCTTGCTGGCAACGAAGCCACAGTGCAACGAAGCTGGGAGTATATTGTCCGGATTCTCAGTAATCTGTTCATCAATTCTCTTATTCCGCCATTCGATGCCAGCCTTAATGCTGAACTTGAAATCCCTCCGATTCCATTGCAGCCCCCGTCACAAGTTGTGGACCGTGATGGGCGAGGAAATGAAACCGGGTTACTCTCTGCTTTTACATCTTACCTTTCTAGTTATGCGGCTGATGATCCCCCGGAGCCGTCAGATGAGGAGCTTGACAACACCCTTTGCACGGTGGACTGTGTAACGGCGTGTTCGATCAATGACGTTTTGGCTAATATCAAGTGAGTAGTACCCCTGGCCCCTGTCGGTACGATAGTAATACTCATAAGGACTATTAGGTCACTGCCCTTGTCGACGGTCTCCACAGTGGTGGAGACGGTGTTGACACTCCTGCCTGAAGAGTCTGCCCCGGCAGTCATTGTCGTCAAAACGGAACGACCGTCGAGGTCAACAAATGGCAGGCTTGACGCTAACAAGTCAAACTATGATCCTGGAATGATGTATCTCCTGGAACTAGCGACCATCCTAACCCTTCGTGATCAAACTACACTAGAGGCAGTTGGCGAGAGACTACTGGCTTCCTTACAAGCCTTCATGCGAGATGCGAGAAACTTGCACTCTCTGGCTTTGTCGCGAATCATTTATTATCTGTTGAATTTGCTACGGTTGACCCATGTATGACCGGTCCCTGTTCTTGATTTTCCCCACCTTGTTCTGACTAATTCTGTGTTAGGATCAACCCTTCATGCGAGTTCCTGTCATCCTCCACGGCATATCAGGCTTTGACCAGGATATTTTGGAGAGTGTCGCTATTCCCGTGATTGAAGGACTTTCACGTTGCATTTCGAATGCCGGCCTTTTGGGGAATGAAATCACTATTTCGCCTGATTTCTGGTCCATCCTTCAGAGACTGCATCAGCACAAAGAGGCCGCCACTTTCGTTTTTGGTCTACTCCAAACCATTGTGAACGCAACGCCACCCATCATCACTGGGGATAATTATGAGTCCGCAGTAAGCCTTGCAAACGATTTCGTTAGCGCAGGTAGTGTTGGCTACCTTGAGGAACGGCAACGAGATGCACACTCTCGGCGCTCTAAAGGTGCTAAACCACCAAAGTCCAGGTTTGTCTCCCTTCTCATGAACACAAACTAACACATGCTGACAAAGGCCAGCAGTGAAAATGAAGTCGTTACTCGTGGATTGACAGCCATTGGAATGATCTATCATTTAAGCCAGCGGGCTCCTGCGCTTATCAAACAGTCGCATCTTGAAGAAGGCGAAGGTTCGTGACAGTTTTCCTGTACGCTGTATATATTCACTAATGCTCGCCGATAGCCTGGTCCGCCTATTGGTCTCCGATATTCCATTCTTTGACGGCACAGTGCATTAACCCTTGCCGGGACATCCGACACAATGCAGTATCGACACTGCAGCGGTCGCTCCTTTCGGTTGACATCAACTCGTCCAATGAGAAGGAATGGACCGCTATTTTCGAACAGGTCCTCTTCCCACTAACTCTCCGACTGTTGAAGCCGGAGGTCTTCCACTCCGACCCAATGGGAATGGGCGAGACCCGGGTTCAAGTAGCCACTTTAGTCTGCAAGATTTTCTTACGTTATCTCGATCAACTTCCTAACCCCAATGGAATGCTCGACCTGTGGCTCAAGATACTCGATATCCTTGACCGGATGATGAATAGTGGCCAGGGAGACAGTATGGTAAGAGATCACCCTTCACCCTTTCTTTCTGTCTTTCCCTCAATGGACAGAAACGAAAAGAAATAACACACAACCCGCTAACCCTTCTGTGTAGGAGGAGGCTATCCCAGAAAGTCTCAAGAATATCCTTTTGGTTATGGCTGATGGAGGCTATCTGGTTCCACCGTCACAGGACGCCAGCAAGGAACAGATCTGGACCGAAACTAAAAAACGTCTGGAAAGATTTCTACCAGATTTATTCAAAGAAATCTTTCCTGAAATGCCTCCCGTGCAATCCACACCAACACCAACACCAACAGCCCCCTCCCCAGATTTGTCCAAGGGCGACACTCCCGCTGCCAAACAACCCAAGGAGGACCAACCACCCTCAAATATCCCAGAAGGTGGCGATGGCAACGATGAACAAAAAGACGAGTAAGGTAGCTCTTTTAAGAGAGGGGCCTATTACGAAGCAGCAGTCCACGTACTATACAAATCGGGCATTTATCACGTGGGTATCCTTCTGTTTTCGACTCCATGTAAATATAATACATTTACTCCCAGCGCGACGGCTTTGCCCTGGGAGATTGCATTGGCTGGAATTAGACGCATGCTTCTTCTGTTTCTGATACCTAGTATGGGTGATTGTTGTAATATACTACGAAAGAATGATTCCGGGAGATTTTGAACGACTACAACATATTTTCATCAAATGTATTACAATTCGATTCTGCATCATCTAACAACATTTAGCCAAGTTTTATGGTATAGTGTCGGAAGGGCTTTGTTCGTCCATCGCCTACCGATGTTCTCGGGGATATAAAATCTATCTGATGAAAGCATTCATGATATAAATCCCGCACAAATACGTGTGAACATTGTCTCCTCCTTTCTATTGGGTCTTTCAGTCACTTGAAATATTCATCAGTCTGGACTCGTCGCGCATCTTCTGGTCACGAAACGCGCTAAACAGACTGACAACATAACCATATGAGATTCTCACTCATATTTCTTATTCTGCTGTCTTTGAAACCATTCCCATGAGTGTTAAGGGGTAGGAAATCATTGATAAAAGCATGAAACCTTGCTCTGGAGCAGGTGACTATGTTACTCTAGCCATGTTATCTAGTTGGAAGTTCGCTGCGTGAACCAACCACACCACCACCCATTCTAACCAGACCACCACCACTTCAACCCATTGATCTCTTGGGATAATGGATCCAACTCGCCTACCCCCTGGCTCGATCTTTCTGCCATCTCGGCGTCACAAGTCAGTTAATCACTCCGTGTCTTAACCCTCTACCTCCCCGAATGACCGACTTCACCGTCCGTGGAACTCCGGCACTGAACCCACCTCGAAAACAAGCTTAATGTACACTAACGAGCACCGGAAATAGGAAGCTTCGAGACAACATCATGGGTATAAGTGAGACCCCAATCCTTTGCTCAGTACAAACAGCTTGTGTTGCTAACCATTGCTGTAGCGAGACCAGCTATCCGGTAATTTGCCTCCCGTAGTCAATGATTTGTACAGACATACTGGGAATTCGCTGATATCGGTCATTCTCATATACTAGTCGTCTTGCTCGCCGTGGAGGCGTTGTCCGGATCAAGAGGGATATCTACGATGAAGCCCGTAGGGCGATCCGGGACCGTTTGGCAGAGGTTGGTTTCCACCTGACTCGGATTTTCTTGTTTCGGTCTTTAATACATTGTCTCCCGATAATCCTGAGGATTGTTTTCATTGTCATTTTGCTAATGATATCAAGATCTTGAGACAGGTGGTTCTGGTTCTTGAGTCGTCGAATGTTCACTGTCGTCAAAGAAAGGTAATGTGTTTTTTTTCTTGCTTTCTCTCTCTCGCTGCGTGCTACACGTACCAAAAAAAAATATTAATTGAATATATGAGAAAGGAGTGAGTGCTATATGATATAGGCTAACCTTTTGTAAAACTTAGGTGGTGACTACGCGCGATGTGAGTTACTGGTTGACGTTATCAAGTTCGAAGTATAGATGCTAACACAGTGTTGTGTATCGAAAGGTCATTTACGCTCTGAACAGAGTAAGTCTTTCTTCATTCTCAGCATCCTGGAATAGACATCGGAAACTGATTCATTGAGGATAGCTTGGCAATACCTTATATGGGTTCTAAATTTAATACTCATGCGCTCACGTTGATGATTGATTGGTATTGGTTCGGTGGCTGTGCAGGATTGCCCATTCGGCCTGTTTTTAGGCGTAACACAGAGAGGGTTGTCTCTTCATGAATAAGTAATTCTATGGGTTCAGTATAAGTACAATCTAAACGATTTCAAGAAAAAGAAAGAAGAGATATGTAGACAGCGATGCACGAATGACAGATGGATATAAAACAGTCAACAGAACAGAATACATTATCCCAAGATTGACAAGAAAGTATCCGCCTGCGGCTCCGAGAATATCCTATAACATAGAAGTAAACAACAAGAAAAGATAACAAAAAGAAAGACGCAATAAATTAGAAATTAATAGCGTTTGATCTTACAAACTCTCCATTCAAGCATCAACCATTAACTGCTCCCCTTCATCCAACAAAGTAGTCACTCTGGACAAGTCCGAGATCACCTTGTTACCGTGTCCAACGAGTAACAGTTTTTCAGCGTTAGCTGGCAAGCCGAGGTATGTCGGTGGTTCTCTCTCAGGAAGTCGGTTGACCCACTCAACAAAGTCCCGGATACCAGTTGTGCCGGGGAGAGTCAAACATTCGTCATTCTCGACGCCGGACACCAGTTTGTAATCATCCTCAAAAGCCACTGGGGTAAAGAAGCTGTTGACCAAGCTTTCCAGTTGCTGGAAGTCGCCAATGTCATCAACTTTTCCGCCGTATGTCTCAGTCACAAGGGTGCGAATCATATCCCATGGAAGTTTCTGAGGTGCGACGTTGGATCGCCCCTGGGTAACGCTGTCGACCCAGTGATCGATGATAAAGGCGCAGCATTCATACTACAGCGTAGAAACCATGTTAGCTTTGTTTCAATGGTATGCAGGGGGAACAACTTACGTCGCTATCATTGAACTCCCAGAAGCCCTTCCAACCAAGGTTAGGAGCATAACGAAGTCTCTCCTGAACAACGGCGTGCAGGAAGCAAAGCAGAAGATAGACACGAGCCTTCTCAACTGGAGGCTTGCCAGCCCTTACGGACAATGAAGACAATGAGTCCTTCATGTTTGCACGTACACCAGCTGGCTGTTCATACATGAGTACGCGCGAGGCACGGATGAGGTTGACAGGGATCTTAGGGCTAGACTCCATCGAAAGGAAAAGCCTGAAGTCCTTGTGGGGTTTTAGAGAGTCAAGCCGCTTTTCAAGGCTCTGCAGCCATGAGGGTGCCAGGTGTACGTTCTTGATCAAAACCCAGGTTCCTGCAGTAGCGGCATTGCTGATTGCCTTATCGGCGCTCTTCAGACCTTCATCAGAACCCATTGCAATGTTTGCACAAGTCGCCTGCATGCGCTCAACCAGGGCATCGACCTTGTAACTAGCGTCGAAACCTGGACTGGAGCTAAGAGAGATTGGAGTGGTTGCGGTCACTTGATCAACGATATCCTTCAAGTCGGTACTTCCTTCGAACAACTCACGACCAAAGACAGTCTCAACGAAGCGCTCGGCTGTTGGCACAAACCTATCCATCCTACACAGCTTCACAAGTAACAATGATCGGAGTAGCCTGTTAATTGGCTCGGTATTGTCTTCCCAGACGGTCGGGACATAATTCTCTGCGAGCTCTTCACCGAAGAATTGGTCCCATTGTTCTGCGGGCACTTCTGGGAACTTTGATTTGAAGAGCGTCATGTTGGAAATCCTGTTCATAACTGGATCTCTGAGCTCAGGAGATGTTGATAGATCCGTGCCCTCTGTTGATTCATCGAGGATGATGTCGATAATGTCTTTCTCCATGGGGTATGGGGCGGCCTGTGCTAGCAGCATCGCCAGTGTGATACGATCCTTCTGAGCGAGTCCCAAGGAAGTTCGCTGATAGGTTGTGATGAACAAATCCCGGAGAATGATCTGAACTCGCGCGGCATGGTCCTTCTCCTGAGCAAGACGCTTGTTATGATAAAGGACAGAGTGGAAGATATCAACAAAGAACTGAAGAGAGAATTGGTAGAAGTGGTTGACATGGTGTAGTTGTTCCAGCACAGCAAACACAGCGCTGCAAGAGCGGGCGATAATGCTGTAATTGTGCGTGATATTCTCCACTTCGGTCATGACACCTTCAGTTTCCACCATCTTCTTCGAGATCTCTGCTGCCTCATTCTTCAGGGTCTCGAGCGTCTCAATAACATTGTCATCATCCAGAATGTTACCACGGGACTCGTTCAAAGCTTGCAAGAGTCTCTTCTCGAGCTGGCGAAGGTGAATCTTGAACTCTCCTTGCAGTTTGACTAGGTCGGTTCGTCGCGCGTCAACATCAGGCCGTTCAAACTTCAAGACTTCATTAAGAGATTGAGTCTGCAAACTGCTTTGAGTGACAGTGAAATTGACAAATGTTGTCCGACTGCAGACGTCTGGAGGGAAAGCAGCAGATGGATCTCTTGTCGACAAGAAAAGCTTGAATGAAGGCGAGAAATCAATCTCCTGTTTACCGAGCTGTATGAGGACACGACCTCCAGTCTTCTGGTATTCTTTGTTAAGAACATGGTTGAGGATCGGGTCCAAATACTCGGCATCTTGGATGAGAATGGGGTTTCCGAAACGGAGGGCGCTCTCTAATTGTTTGACAAATGAATCGTCCAAAAAGCTAGTAACAGTGAGTTTCCTCTCCGTGCTTTCCTTCTGCAAGAATTCGGTAACACGACCAGATGGATCGATGATCAGAGGGTATCTGTTGTATCGCTTCAGGACAATGGCGTTCTCCGTGCAAAGGTCATCAACAGGAAGTGAATGGTCTTGCCAAGTCAAGCGCTCATCAGCATTCGAGAGGTACTCGGTGATCGGGTTGTGAGGCTTGAAGCTGATTCCGGATTGCACAAGTTGGTTAACCCAATCATCAACCATAGCCTTCCGGAATTGTTGATCGTAGAATCCTGCGTAGGCAAGGAAGGCTGCAGCAATGAGAACATCACCAACAAGAGTGTTGATTTGTGTTTCAAAGGATCTGCTACCTTCCTCCCATCTGGTGCGTTCAGACGCCAAGCTGTCGAGCAAACGAACACTCCTGTCGACCTTAAACTGCACTCTGGACATCTCCGTCTTGATAGCCTGGGTTTCACTAATGAGTGCAGCATATTCCGCTTTGTATGTAGCGATACTGCTTTCCAGATCCTGGATTGTATTCTCAATGGCCTGCGCTTCGGCTTTGGTATTCAATGCCTTCTCTTCCAGTTTCCCCACTTCTTCACGCAAAGGCCCGACGCGATCCAAGATCTCGGAATAATTGACCTGGGCTTCAACCCATTGCACTAGGGGACCACAGGCCTTACTGGCTCTGTTAACTCTTTCGTAAGTGAAATCCTCATTGGAAAGGAAATCATTCTGCATCCGAACTCGAAGGTTCCTCGTCATCTGTTCTTCGTTGTTGTAATTGACGATGCTGGCAATGAAATCATCTCTTCGGACAATGCCTTGGATGGTCTTCCAGCTGTCGACCCTGTGACCAAGTAGGGTGCACACAGCGTCTAGAGCGAGACGAACACTAGCTGGGGGATTGCCCATGGAACGGACTTCAGTAAGATGCTGACGTTTGATATTGCTCACGCTCTTCTTTGCTTCCAACACAGCAGGTTCGGCGCGAGCAAGATCATTGAGGACAACTTCCTTGCGGCTGGCCACCTCTTGTTCCTGCTTCTCTAGGGCTGCCTGTACCTCAAGAGATGCCGCTTTGCGTCGCTCCGCTTCCTGCTGGTCAGCCACCATGCGCTGCAGTTTCTCATTTGCTTCCTTGTCTTTCTGCTCCAACTGCGTCTTCTTCTGTGCAAGACTGGCGCGCAGATCGCTGACTTTATCGACAGTATCTCTCAGTTTCTCGAGACCGACATTCAAGTGTCGTTGCTGCTCCTCTAGGTCCTCACGTTTCTCGTTGAAGAGTTTAACATAGTGGGCGACAAAGTCAAGATAATGACGAGGTGTGAGATACGTGGTCTTGCCTTGTTGCTTTTGTAGTCGCTGGTTGAATCGTTGAAGGGAGTGATGAATATAGACCATGGCGTTGACAATAGCATCCCTGTGAGATGCGGGAAGGCTCAAGTCTCTATAAGCTACAGGTATGCTATCAGGCGCAATGAAATTGGGCTTGTCAAGGTCGACAGACTGTGTCAGTTCCGAACCGACTTGGAAGAGTGCCTGGTCTGACCAGTCGCCCATCCAGTTGAGCACACATCTGTTGAACAGGGCAGGACTTGTAGCAGCCTTAGACGACAATCCTTCTTCAGGTGGGTTCATGGTGAACACCACATGCAAGTTTTTAACAATTTGCTGTGTGAACCATTTGTAGAGCTCTTCTTGAGTGTCAAGGAGCAGACCCTGACGCTGTGCGCCCTCTTTACATGCTGTCATCAAAGAGGAAAACTCATCTCCTTCAAACAGACCAGGCACCTCCGCATTAGCTAAGAGGGTGTTCATGCGCTCGAGGAATCCAGAGTCAAGAACATTCGATTCATCCATGATAAAGCAAATCTTCTCGCCCTTACAACCAGCCCTGCGGAGGACGATTCTCAGGTCGTCATCAAAATCTTCAGAAGAGTATTTTCCGTGTACCTTGATCTGGAACACCTTCAAACCATTCATCCATGCAACAAAACGAGATAACGTGGTTTTACCACTTCCGCTGACACCGATTAGAATGAGATGTCCTTGAGGCTGGCGGAAGACACGATCAATGCGCAATGCATGTTCCAGGACATCATTGAATAAGACAAGGGGAACATCGACTTCTTCCTCACAGAATGTCTTCAGACGCGCCTTCACGAAGTCACGCAGTCGCTCCTGCTCCACGGGCACGTAATTCTTGGAAAGCCAGTTGGAAAACAGGATTGGACCCTTCAGTGCTTGCTCCTCATCAATGGTGGGGAAATTATCGAGTGCAATGCGCCTAATTGCATCAGAGGTCCAATTTCTCTCCTCCTCAGTGACAAGTCGATCCTGGAAAAGACGCAAAGCCTCGTGCGCCCAAATTCGAACCAACCCTTCTATCGAAAGACTCTCAAGAGGTTTGATAGCTTCGTATACACCACGAACCCATCGAGTAAGTTCACGAGGTGAGTACACGTAGTGTGGCTGGATCTTAGCAGTGAATCTAGTTTGAGACTCTAGGTAGAACTGCACCATAGCTTTTGTAAGAGACTCAGAGTAGCCGCGCAACAAGGGAAGGATCTTCAGAACCGCGGAATTGAATGTGCCATAGATCTGCGTGAGTGAAAGTTCTCCAGGATAGTCAACCATAATCAAGGGAGAATGACGCAAAAATCTCTCCGCCAGTGGTGTACGGCCAGCATCAGTTGGAGGGTTACATGCCCCGACGAACTGAATCCGGTCCAAGGTAACCCATGTTTTGTCCGATGTCCTCCAGAAACCATTCTGTTCAACAAGCTGACGCAAAAACGTAATGGCACGCTGGGTTCCGTACCGATCAGGGGCTGGAAGGTTGATTTCATCGCAGAAAATGACTAACCAGCGACCGATTTGGTTCGGAGACATGATGACACCGTTAAGCGTCTTCCTGTACTCACAATATTGCTCAAACGTCTTGATCAAAAGATCAGGGGTTGTAGCGCTCGAAAAGTTGAGGCCGACAACCTCCATGTTAGGAAGTTTGCGAAGAGCTGCAAATAATGTCATTGTTTTACCGGAACCTGGGGGACCGCAAAGCAACAATGGCTTATGCTCCGCAAGCCAGGAATAGAGGACATCTTCATGACGAACAGTGTCGACTGTCGGGATCACTACGTCGGTCTGCGTGATAGAATGGGTATTGATTTCGATGGTAGGGACTTGTGATTGCCAGCTAGACCACTCAGCCGTTGGCAATGCAACGTCAAAGTCTATGATAGACGATGAGCCGTCAAGTGGCAGGTCAGTTGTAGACAGCGCGGATACAAATTGCCCGAATGCCTGGCGATCGGCCAGTGGACAGTCACCCGTGAATGACCATACAAGCGCAAGGAGCAGCTTCTTAGAGATGTAGGATTCTATCTGCTCAGAGTCAAGCGGGAAATCAACATGCTGGATATTGTACTCCAGAACGTTCCTGCAAGCTTTGTTCAAGAGACTGAACAAAGTATTGAGGGCACGAATGCCGGTGAACTCCATGATATGGTTGTACTTTTTAGCCTCCTCAAGAGATTTCATAATGATATCGCTGCTCTGCAAGCGGTGCTTGAGGACGTTGGAAACCATATCCTGCGCATCCTGTGTTTTGATGGCAACTTGGCCTGCAGGTGCACTATCGTCATCCAAATCTTCGAACGTTCGTGTCCTAAGTGACTCCACGTAGTTGGAAATCATCATTGAAGGAGTGACGGTATCATCATTGAACCATACCATACCGCAACGACTGACCGTTGCTAGTGTTGCGTACTTAAGTGTCTCGACTTCAAACATGATGCGTACATTTGGAGGTAGGTTCAAACGCTCTCCGTTAGGAAGGGTCAAAAGCTTGTTGTCGTCGAGAACACTGTTAAGGTTCTCCACCCATTCGGGATCAACATCACCATCGAAGACGATCCAATGTCGTTTCGTATCTTCACCTCGAAGGTTATCGACAATCTTCCTTAAGATGCCCGTGAACAACCCATCAGTCCATTCGCGCGTGGTGCTGTCAAGGTTACCATAGAGCGCCTCCTTAGACATGACTTTTGAATCAATGATATGGGAGACGCCTTCCACGCCCTCAATTCTTTGCAAGGCTTGGAGGAGGATCTTCCATGCAGCAGATTTACCAGAACCAGATTTACCAACCATCATGACACCATGATGGATGGTCTGGATTTGATAGAGTTGAAGCGCTTTCGTGATCCACATCTCACTGTCAACATAGTGCAGTTCTTGGGCAATCTCACGAATAGCCGCTGTAAGCTTTTCATAGTTTGCAGGCACATACTCGACTCCAGCGAAGACATCACATTGAATATCTAACATTCTGTCAACGTCTTCCCGTACTAGCTTGGGGGCAATGGTTTCCCGAAGACTTTGGACAATGATTTGAGGCTCGATGATCTCATCAGGACCCAGCTCGCCGTCATTGTTGGCGATACGAGCACGTTTGAGACCACCTGAACTAACCAAAACACTCTTTAGAGCACGCAAGCCGAAATCGTAATGAGCTTGCTTTGAAAGTTGGGTGGAGCAGCGGTCGAAGAAAGGCACGGTCTGTGTTGACAAACGCTTTGCCTGCTTGAACCCCTGCGAGAAAAGCATAACCTCCGCAATTAGCTCTTTGTCAGGCTTGGACATCGCAACGCTTCTAAACAATTTCTTCAGGTTGTCAGGCAAGTTGGAACGTCCTGCATAACCCGGGTTCATTGTGATGAAGATTCCTGTGTTGGGGTTGACTGAAAGTTGTCTGCCAACAAGTTCGATTTGTGCCTTTTCATCGGTTTCGCCGTTCTTAAGGCCGATTTGGATATTCTGGATCTGTTGGGAGACGGCTGAAAGGATTCGTTCTTCCAAACGGTTAAATTCGTCAAAACAGCCCCAAGCACCAACTTGACAAATACCAAGGAAGATTCGGCCCATGGCCTGAAAATCAAAGGTATCGTCACAACAGAACACAAGAGTGAAGCGACCAAGCTGAAGACCCAGCGCTTTAACTGATTCGGTCTTTCCGGTACCAGCTGGACCATAAGGCGAACCACCCAGTCTTTGACACAAAGCTTGTGTGAGCGTCAAGAAACATCGGTCAGTAAGAGGTGTGCGGACCAGACGCTCAGGAACTCCGAGATACTCAAATCCGTAATTCAATTTCGCATTCGCCATATGAACGTAAAGACGTTGAAGGAAGTCGCCCTCAGGTTGATAAACATAGCGCATCTGGAGCAACCAGAGGTAATGCATGGGGGTTGTAGCGTTGGATTTGATGAGCTTTGAGATAACATCTCGCTGATGGACGAACTCGGTGATCATATGCTCGCATTTCTTTCTGCTGATTGCGTCTAGGTCACCAAGAACAGTAGCAGCCAGAAGTTCAAGCACTCTAACTTGGGAATCATACAGTGCTGACAGAGTAGTTCCGCCATCTTCCAAGGACTTCTGTACAGCATTAGTCCAAACCGCTTGACTGGCAAGAACAACAATCTGGGCGGGATAGTTGGAAAGGAAGTCGTTGAAAGCACTCTGGTCAACTTCAGTAGCATGGTAGAGTGGTTCAAACTGCTCAACTGCCTCAGCAAGCAACTCCGCCAGTGTTAATTTCATGTTGCTTTCAATAGCAGTAAGCCAGTCATTGATTCTAGGTGTTTTCACAAGATTGATTTCTTTCTTCAGTCGGACTTCTTCGCCCTCCTTGGAGGTGAAACCAACAATGTTATTGTCATCATCCATTAGGACACCAGACAAACCAGCAAACATTTTCTTGAAGTGCTTCGCCACACGGAAGATATCATTGCTGTTGCCAATGATTTCGAGAAGGTCCTCGTCTCCAACGAAGTAAAACCGAGGGAACGAGACACGCTCTCGTTCTAAGTATTCACCCAATGCCTTCTGGATCTTGTTGAGCAGTTCAGCCAATCTCTCCAGTGACTTCTGTACACCGTTGATGGCAAGTACATCAAGCACAAAAGGTGACTTGTAGACCTTCTTCATCACAGCGAAGAATTCCGAGTTAATGTTTTGGAAGCGGCTTGATTCCAGGGGAAGAAGATGCTTGATATCAGCATTACCAGTGAAGACACCTTCAAGGTACACCCACTGTCTCTGAACGTCAATCCACACGTCAAACAAAACATGGACACGGTTCAATTTGTCTTCCCAGGAAGTAGCTTCCTCCTCGAACTCTTTGAAGTATGGCGAATGCCTCATCGCTTGTAAAGAGTTTAAGTTCTCACTGCATTTCGCAAATAGGTCATCGAAACCACGGATTAGGCGACACTTATTCTGATAATTGACGAGATCAAGGGAGTAATTTTGCCATGTTTCTCGGACAGACTTCAAGAACTCCTCCAATGCCATTTCACCTTGGGCTTGAGCGATGATATTACGGATTACTGACTCACTAGCAGTAAGTTGTAGATCCCACACATCACCGAGGGTCAAAGCGACAAGAGAAAACCTCTGTCCAGGTTTAAGCGATTTGTAGATTTTGTGCCAGTGCCTTTCCCGAACAGCTTCCGATTTCATATCAGAAAGCAAGGGGTTGACTTTCAGGAGCTGTCTGAGGACATTTTGAATATGCTCAAAAGCGGCATATTGGCGCATCCGGCTAGGCATCTCCTTTGTCATCTTGATTAAGCCGTCGATGGACTGACGGAGTTTTCTTGGCTGTACGCTCGTCCAGAGCATGTCCCTAAGGTCGTTCAAGCTCTTCCAGATGGTTGATAAGGCAGCCCAGACGGACATGAAATCTTGAACTTCCTCGAGGATTGCCGGCAAAGCAGACTCAACACCTGCTGGGAGGTCAAGAGCCTCTTTTGCTTTGGATACCATTTCATATTCAGATTGGAGACCCTCGAGGCGCGATTGGAATGAGCTCAAGGTGCGAGAAGCTTCATCAGGCGGAATGGTGCCAGACACCGGCTTTTCATCGTTCCACTGGGCGATGACTTCGGTGATCTTGTCACCAATAACTTTGTCCTCGGCAACAATCTTCGCACGCAGCCCCTCCGTTTGATCCTGGACGATTTTGCTTTTACGTGCAAGTAGTTCGTTTAATGCTGCCCACTCGCCATCAACGTTTTCCACGTGGAGCCAGTCGCTGGGGAATTGATAACGTTGGCGTGCGAGTGTAGCCTGGCCTTGACGGAAAAGATCAACTTCAGGTTCCCATACCTTTGCCTTACGCTTGCACTGTTGTACTATGGTAATGAATGAAACCGCATGTGCGGTTGAAGCAGCTTCTAGAGTCTGCCCTTCCAGGTCACGCCGTGCGGAGGCAATCTCAGAATGTACTTCCCTCATTCGTCCACCGAGCTTGGACCCGAACCTCAACAGAATCTCGTGTTGCCATTGATCGTATTTGGCATTGACGCGTGTCTGGACCTGCTCGTAGTCTATTTTGATATTGCCGAACGATCTGCTTACTTCTGAAGTGTCGAAGGTAGCTCGGCTTTTCCTAATTTCTTGAAGCAGCTGAAGCCACTGGGACAAGTCATCCCCGAGGATATCGTACACTTGTTCTGACCGTAGATCCCAGAGTGATTGGAATTGCAGCCATTTATCAACGTAATCCGATACCTCCTTGAGCCTAGCCTCGATGGCATTGTAAACTTGGTTGAGCTCATCGGTACAATGCTGTGGGAGATTTGCAAAGCACGATTCGGATAACTGTACCTTCTGCACGTCGATCGAGATCTGATAACGGGATGATTTGATCTTCTCCAGGTTGCAAACAACGCCCAGCCAGTTGTCAAATTGCGAGAACCAGCTCGCACGAGCGAATTGCAAAGGAGGGTCAAGGTGGAGGACTTGATTCCGCATAGAAATCTCATGGACGAGCTCAGTGAACTCAATGTTGTAAGCCAAGGCTTCTCCTTCGCCTGTAACGAGCTGCTGACTTCCGTGCAATAATTGGGATCTGTGGTCTCCATGCTTTGCTTCCTGGAAGGAATTTATCCATTCACGTATAGCACGGTGGAGGCGGTCACGTAGAATGGCCTCGATCTTTTTGTTCAGATTCGCGACCCAGTATCCAAGGTTTACATAGTTCTCCAAGTTCAGCTTATCTACGGCGACTTGAATAGCATCCAGACGTTGCTTGAATGCCGAAGCATCATAAGGACAGGTTTTGAGTTCGTGGATAGCTTTCTGAATATTCTCGTTGATAGAAGCTAGCACAGCGGTCTTGGACTGGAGAACAGACGCTGATCCTGCAAATTCGCGAACGAATTGGACATGCTTGCTTTCCCCCCTGGTAGGAATACTAGATTCAATAGCACCATTGGCCAATGCTGACTGTTTGACATGGAGCTCATACGAGTGAACAAACGACTCCCAGCGAAGCGGAATACCCTTCACAATCATGCCTTGTGCATCATTCACGTATCCGTTCAGCAAGGTTGCAACCTCTGTCATAGATGCAATGGAACGGTTGGTCTGCAGCAGGGTCCGAACGCTCTCCATCAGACTGATAGCGAAGGGGTACACACGTTTGGCTTCTTTAGATATATTGCTAACAGCATGAGGTACTTGGAAATTAAGCCAGATAAGGTTTCTAACTTCCTTGAACAAAGCGATGACTTGGGCGTCGAAGTTGACCGTGAGCTCCAGTGTGTTTCCTGCAGCTCGGTTACGAACAATATTGAACAAGCGACCAGATATCGTGATGTGGCGTCTTTGCACATCATGTAACCATGATTCAAAGACCGGTCGGGTATCAAGCTTCTTCCGAAAGAGATTACTTTCAGCTTGAAGCTTCTGGCCTTCAGAGTGTAGGTGCCAGTCTTCACCCAGCACATCTTCAACTTTACGCATATAAGCATCGAGTTGGCGTTCAATTTGACGTGCCCACACGATAGCACCAGATACCGGAGGAAGATCACGCAACTGCGCCATTGCGTGCGCCTCTGAGTGGCCATACTGTTGCTTGAACCGCTCGTGCAAAGATGAGATATCCTGCTTCACGTTATCGATAAGTTGCGTCTGGTATTCTCCAATTGCACCTCTGATCTTAGGCCGGACAAGGAGCGCATTGAACTTTGAGAAGACACGAAACATCTCGTTGGCATTCTTTGCTGTAGCAAGGCGGTCTCTGAGACGCGCAATGATCGAATTCTCCACGCGGGATGTGCGCTCATTATATGCGATCTCTTCCTGTATCCATTGTTGAGTACCCTCATCAGACACATCTAATACATCCACGTTTTTCAGGGCAGCGTAAGCCTGTGCAACTTCTTCGACCGCATCCACATCGCCAATTTCTTCCACGATCACAGCGCCATCAGAGGTAGCTCCAGCAGCCGGTTCTCCTGCGGAGGAACTCTTCGGGCCGAGAACATTCACGATCGTCCTCTGAAGCTGTTCATGATTCACCCGGAAGGTGTTGATATATTTCAAGCGCTCCTGGGTCTTCTCGTGGCGTGCAGCGATCTTGATAGGAATGAATTTTTCATTTCGGCGTCTCGTAGACTCACGGGCGACATTGGTGAACTCCTTCAAGTTTTCGTCCCAGGTCCGCCATATTGCCCCACAAGTCTTCATCAGAGAGCGGAATTCGCGGTAATCCAAATGCAGAATGGTCCGGCCATGAAGCAAGGAATGAATCTGGGAATCAAGATCACCTGAGATGGCTTCAACAAGCGCAAGGGCTCGTTTGATCGGGTAGGGACAGATCTTCAACTTCTTGTTAAGGTGGTTGAAGATCAGATTAAGGGATTCCTGCACCTTCTGCAAAGTCGTGGCAGAGAGGAGCTCATCCAATGGGAAGTCACGCATAAGTTGGTTGTACTTTTGGACCAGATCAGCAGCCTCCCGCAGACCAGTGTCGGCTACGAAACTAAGGGTAGCCTGGTATCGCTTTGCATGACGAAGGATGTCCATGGTCAAGGAGACGCCATCACCGCGTAGCTGATTCTCGATCCCTTCAAGCGCAGTCTCCATGGACAACCAGAAATTGATCTCCTGAGCCGCTGACCCACTATCGGCGTCACGGGACATCTTGGTAATCGTCTGGATGGACTTGATCCAAGTGTTCACATTAGTTTGGATGCTATTGATAAAAGTACTGCTCTCGAGGATCGTGGGATCAATCAACTCCACCGAAGGCTTGACACCTCGCTTTTCCGCCTCTGTCAGAGCAGCTTGGACGACTTCGTGGAGCGGCAAACTGAGCGCTGGAATCTCAACATTCTGTTGCAGATGTAAAAGTCCAAGTTCCAGCTCTGCAAATTTCTTCTTTGTCATAGGAACACCAGTCTTCGCCTCCGTGTCTGTCCTGGGCTTTAAACCGCTCGCTGCATCCTGGTTGCGACTGTTGGCTTCGAAGTACGGGCTCAAACCATGGTGTACCAAAAGGTGAAGGATCTCATACGGAGACAACGAAGTGTTTTGCTGGGCTTGTGTATTGCTTAGAGAGGCTGGGCCAGGGAAGTTCATCACCTGGATCTGCGAAGATATAGGGAGTGCCGGATCAATAGCGGCAGGCCGTTTGATGAAGGCAACTGTTGCGACCGTCGTGGAAGAGGAAGAGATTTCGGCGGAGAGGTTATAGATATAGTGCGTTGATAACGCTGCGATGAGTTAGCTATTTGTTAGCAGCAAAAAGAAATCCGTTTAATAAACGTCCATACCTTCTTCATCTGCACCAGCCGCCTCTTCAGATCCTACCAGGTCTTTCTGCACGTAAAGTGCGACTTGAGATTCGGAAGCAAATCGCGTACATCTTTGTACGGTTTCATTATATTTAACCTCCGATAGCAAGCTGCCCGTCCTTTCTAGCTCAGTTCTCAGAGCTCCCAAAGTCACTTGCAGCACATCGCTCAAGTACTGTATTATGGCACTTGAGTCCACAAAAGATGCCTGGGTTTGTGCGGATACACCGTTCGATATCCCAGTAGAGGCGACCTCCATGGCTACAACACCTTATGAGAACAAGCTCGCGGTGATCATGGGGGGTCCAAAACAATTTAAAAAACGGTGTCGCTTCGGGTAGAAACAAGCCGCGACAATAGTTCGGATGCAAGGTATGCCAGGAAAACAAAGGGGAAAGACCGAGTCCGGGCGACCTCGAGGGGGAGCGAAGGAGGGGGATTTACTGTAATAGTAGTAGTTAAAAGTTCATGCTCTTTTCTCGATTTCAGACCTGTCTTCCACCCTGTGTCAATCAATAAATTAGTTTGGTTTAGGAACTCGGCGCAGTGGGACGCGCGTGTTACTGTCTACTTCAGGGGCAATTGGCGCTAGTCCATATCGGGGTTAGCACGGACAGTCAATATCTGGTCTAATGGTAAGCAACCCATGGCAATCTCAACCTGATACTACGAGATACTAGTACTAGTAGGCAGTCTACTCTACATATTTGTTCATCCTTCCAGGTAGTTCTTGTTACAAAGCACGGAGATGTTTGTCCCATTATGTGTAATCATTCGGATTTGGAATAAACGGTTGTCTCTAAGACGACATCCTCTTACGAATTATCAATCATACTCATCTTCTTGGATTACCCACATCATCGCCCTTCCAATTAAATCGCGGTTCCGATATTGATGGGCTGCGAATCATTTGCCGTTCGGCAGTCACAATGATGTTTCTCGCGAAATTCAGATAGCCCCATGTTTTCCAGGACCCTAAGGGCTTTCTCACTCGCTTTCACCTTGGCGTAGCGGCCCGACGACGCTGTTCCTTCTGCAATGACAACTTCATGCACAATGACAGCAGCCAGGACACTCACCGTGCCTCCATCTACAGGTATCTCCCCGGCTTTCAGGCAATAATTTGTACAACCGTATTCATTTGTCAGCCGATTCTGCAAGAAAGTCTAGTTTTGGTCAGCCATATAGAAATATTAACAATCGTAGGAATAGTCTCACGGTTGGGTGTTTGTTCGCAAAAGTGTCGTATATGGTCATATCATGGAAATATGACTTCACATGACGTTGGAAAAAGTCTTCTACCACGCGAAATTGGAAATCTGAATCAACAAATGCAGCGCCTAGATAGGCTTCGATCATGTCTGGCAGGCACTAGTAATCAAGATTAGGTGAGTTCTACACCGGGCTAACGCATAAGTACTCCGGAGTACCTTCTTACCTTAGGCGGGTCCTTTGTTACCAACCAATAATCTGCTGCACCTTCGCTTTCGTTCTCTGCGGCTTGTATCTCCTCGGCATAGTGAGTAATTTGCGATTGCAATGGGTTACTGAAGTGTCTAAGGTGGGTATGGAGCCCTAGCTTAACAGCTAAAGCCCCGAGGAACTTGTTCGATACCATTGCCATCTGTAAGGTTACAGTCAATAAATGCCTGGTAGTCAAACCTAGCCGTACACTTACTTTATGCTCCGTGAGCCATTGTGGATCCTTGTCCGGAAATCGGTAGAATAAGTCATCTACGCAAACCATGTCCAACAGAGAGTCGCCTAGAAATTCGAGTCTCTGATAGCATGGCGCTTTGGCCCACGCCGACGGGTATGATGGATGAATAAAAGCTGAATGCAAAAGGCGAGGATATTTGAAACGATAACCCAGTTTCTCCTCGACCTGACGGCCAAGATCCAGCTCATATCCGTCCGGGCTCTGGGTTTGGTACTTCGGCAACATGTAAGATGAAGTATAATCCGCCCAGCACAAGGCCGTATGATTAGGACTGTCAACAACAGCAGTGACTGCTTTGACAGCCATGTCGAATCGGTTATCCAGCCCCCCTGAGAGCAATGACGCTCCGATCAAGGCTTCGCAAACGTCCGCGACTGTCTTTTCTCTAAGCGCATGTTTGCTCTCCGCCGAAATCTTCTTCCTGTGATCTCTACCGTGCAGCAGGGCTAAGCCATCCGGGTACCACGTATGCCTAAAGCTTCTTGTCAGCTTATGGTTCGGTACGTATAAACGCTTTCATACCTTGAAAAGCCTCGACTGCGGATATACTGGTAAAGCTCCTTCTTTAGGGCGGTGCTGAAAAGATTCTTGTTGCATATGAGGCACATCCGGTTTACATGGAAATCGAACTCGTCGTCATCCGGGTACCGGACGAAAAGAGAAATTGATGTTGCCATTTTCAGAAAACAGTCCCCTAAAAATTCTAGACGCTCGTAGTTTTTCCCCATCCCTCTTTGGACATGTATTTGTTGCACTCGATGCTCCTCTGTGTTATCGGAGTCTTTCGTAAAAGCCTCCAGCGCATATTCGGGCTTCACTGATAAATTCAGGGATTTGCAGCCCTCGAGCGCAATCAAATACGCATCCACCCTGCTGATTATGGCCGGAAAGGCAAGGCAAGAAGCAGCAATTCCCTCGGGGATCTAAGCAACGGGTTAGTAACTAATTGTTGGGTCATATTCGACAAAAGGCGCTCAACTGACAGCGGAGATCTTTAATGGCTCTATGCAGACAAAACATCTAGTTTCGACGTCCTTTTCCATGTCTGTCATCTTGTCCAGGAGGTTTCTCCGTAGACGGACCAGTTCGACTTCTAAAACTGGCTGCTCCCAATTACATCTTGACAAGAACCCTGCCCGTGCATTTTTTGAACCACTTAGGGTATAACTCATGATGTTCCCCATGAACTTGCGGCGCGGGAGGAAGGATGGTGGCGGATCTGAAGGGTGCAGCGTGTTGTCAATGGCCATGGTGAAGTACCGATACCGTCCATCCCACGGGTCAAATACAAAACGATTGGTCAAAGCCACCGAAGATGTATGCAGTGTGAAAGGTATCTCCTTGTTTTTATGCACAAGAAGTAGCAGTTCCCAGTCCGTCAGGCTCTTTAGATCACTGACCTTCTCGGACTTATTTGTCCCTGATGGAGCGACCCAGTATGGCAATTTCTCAGATTCTTCCTCATAGGTCTTGTGAAACACATCGTGGAAAATACGAAATGTGAAAGTTGATAGGTATTCCAGTTCCTGAGGGGATATATGTAGGACTTCCTCCAAGGATTCAGTGACGACTTTGGTATCGATATCGTCGTCCAGGAAGATGGGGAATGACGGAAAATTAGGCAATCTCTCACGAGTGAACAAGATTATACTTCTGTGTCGGCGTCTAAGTGGTTCTGATGGTACGAATGATATGACAGTTGCATATAGCCTTTCTGGAAGGATACCCTGTTGTTTTCTCCAAAATGAAGGTTTCGATAGCATGCCATATTGGTTTGTACGCGAAGAGGTAATGGCAAGCCTCGCATTTCTCATGGCAGGCAAGCGCTTATGATAAACTGAGTTAAAGTGATCATCGAGCAGTTTGTGCTTCCGGAGCAAGACACAAGTATCAAAGGCTGCGGACTGCTTTGCAGTGGATTTCCTTGATGCAGGGGCTCCAGTGAGCCCTCGAACAGGTGACTTTTCTGGTAATATGACTTCACAAACGAAACTGTTATTCTGTGGAAGCACCACATACGTAGCCTGAGCCGATACCTCTTTTTCGTATTGCTAGATAACATAGATATCTTAATTTAAAACTCTTCGGTGTCAGCACGGGATAATGGTACTTACCAGAGAGCTAGCATAGCGTGCGAGGATAGCAAGGGCAGAGTGGTAAGTCAGTTTTGCGCCTGTAGCCCTGATTATAAATGTTCGCTTCTCTTCTTCACCTTGGAGGATTGAGTCTATCTCGCTATCAATACTGTGAAGTATTCGGTCTTCTGGAAGTGTTTCACAGAAATTCTGCATAAGTTTCTGAATTTCGATTAGAAATATTAGCGGGCTGCGGTACATTAATTTTGTACACTTACTTCGGCCTCCCGAACCTCGACTAGTCGTGCCTCATGATCAGCATTGTACCTTTCAATCATACTTGCATACTATATATATGTCAATCAGAGATTTTGGTCGCTCGACAGTAATAAGGGTCTTTTCTTACCGTCGAACTGGAATGTCTAGCGCGGCCACGACTTTGCACATACTGTATAAGGGTATTGTATAGGTCGAACCTAATCTCTTAGAATAAGCGAACTAGCAATGCGGTGAAACCTACCTAACTACAAGATTACAGTCAGGAATATCGAGTCCTTCCTCGGCTACTGAAGTAGCAAACTTTTTTGCTTGTTAGAGCTTTGGCCAGGTGCAGAGGGCTAGTGTTACTTACCAAACAGTTAATCTCTCCACTCCTGAATTTCACCAAGGCGAGAAACTGTTGGCGAAAGGACACGTTCATTCCTGCGATATCGCCAGATCGAACACCAATCAGCACACCAGGCCTTAGGTAAGGTATCTCTAAAGTTGAGAAAAGGTCGAATAACATCTTAGCAGTATAACGCTTCTGTGTAAAGATGATACATTTTGTCTCCGTTGGACGCTCAAAGTATTTGGTAAGCTTTTGGCGTAGGAGTTGTACTTTAGGGCTCAGTTCACCTGGAACGTTGGGGTTATTAAAAGAATGATTCTTGACAATGTCACTAGCTTCCTGGATCCTTGATATTTCTCTGAGAGCACACTCGGGAATCGGCGATGAGATAGATTGGGCGAGCTTTCTCACATTTCCCTCAAGCTTTGGCAACACATCATCTGCTAGGGCGTGCGCCCATGCACGATCTGCGCAACATGGTCCCAGTTCAGAACTGGCCTGTAACGTAAATCTGAATACAGGTTGCAAAGAGCTAATGTCACCAAAGCGGGCTTGCAAGCTCTGATATAGGTTGGTCGCAAACGGTGGATCGAGCTTATCATATTCCCAAGATTCTTCTATCGGACGTCTGACGACTTCTCTCAATAGATTAAATTTTGATGTTGTGGCAATCTTGCTGTCTAGGAGAGCCTCCAGCTTCCTATAAGATGTCAGTTATGGGCGTTGTTGTATATACAGTAGGACATACATTGCTGATTCTATGATATCCCCCTTGGTGTCAATAGGCGACGCTGTCATTCCAAAGATCCTTGGGCGCTTTGTCGGGTCTGCTTTGAGATATGATTCTCTAATAATCCTGTGATAATAAGAGCATCACAATCAGCCTATGTGGTCCTTTTCTCTTTTCTCAGGTTTGCCAAATACATACCGTGCGTAAGGATGGTCTTTCTTCGTGTGATGAGCTTCATCAAAGATGAGTAGGTTAATTTGATCCATTCTAACATGTGAATTGAGTAAACATTGATTTAATATCTCTGCGGTACAAACTATCACCATATTTCTCTCAAAATGATGGTCCCAGGTCTGCTTGCTCCAAAGATCAGTACCCATGGCGCCAAAAAATTGTGCGACATTCTGATCCAGGTTGTTGCGCAAGACGGCAGCCTGTTGGAAAGCAAGTGTCACGCTGTCCACCTACTTGTAAATTAGCGCCTCCAAAAGAGCCAAAGCATGTATACGCACAAGAAAAAATGAGATGCGAGGTGGCTTTCCGTTAGCGCGAGCGATCAACTCATTTTGGATGATGTGCTTTAGCAGAAGCACGGCTATCAAGGTCTTTCCAGATCCTATGGTACAATTAAGTGAGAAATAAGGGACGTATCAAGTTGGGCCTAAATGCACGTACCGGTATCGAGGACTGCAATGGTGTTCTGTGACTTTGCCCTTTCAAAGAGCTCTACCTGATATTCTCTCGGGTCGAGCATCCCAGTTCTGGCATCTTGTTTAGCTACCAGGCTCGCCGTAGACAGCTCAGCGTCAGGCAAGTCAAGTGTGGGCCTGGCACTTTTGCCGGTGATTGTATCAGCTCGTTCAGAAAGCCTAGATATAGGTCAGCTATGGATGGCAAAGAATTCTTGGCCGGAGATAATACAGAGCTTCAAACTTGGCACTTTGGAGTCTTTTGTTTTGAGAGATGAGCTTCTGAGCGAATATTTGTTCATCTCCTGACTCTTCTGAGGAGCTGTCATTTCCCTCGGCTGGTTCAGTAGTAGAAATAGTCTTTCCCTCAGACAAATCCAGAGAGGTCGAAATACTGCGGCTTTGACTACTAACATAGCCGGCCAGAGGTTGTGCTTCTGGCGATGGCATTTTGGTTTTGTTTGGGTCGCTCAAAAATCAGACAAGGAGATCGAAATGGACAGGTTCATTGGATTTTATGGACTAGTACTTGGTAGTGATTGAAAGGAAGAGTAAAATAAGTGGTATGACGCTGTGAAAGAGAATGTCCCTTGAAGAAGTGAATGGGCTCTCACCACACTCTGAAGTAAAAGAAAAAAGTACTTAGTACGTCAAGAGGTCTGGATGAGTGCTATCATGTTGCACTGCGTAACTGTCCAGTAAACAGCATGATATGCATTTCTATAGGGAATTGTTATTTGGACCTCACGCTAGTTATTTGGACCTCACGCTAAACCTATATAGGAAGACCTAATACTATGTAATTGTAATTCAGAACCAACGCAGGCACGTGGTCTATTCGGTAAGCCTATACAGGGCGCATGACGACGATTCTAGAACAGGGGTATAGAACCCCCCTAGGGGGGGTGGTCCTAGGTGCCCGAAAACCATACTATAACTAGAGCTGGACTGAATCCTGACTTTACTCGGCCTATTCCTACCCACCGCCGGTTATTTTTCGTTTTTTTTTTTTTTTTTCAGTTTTCCGGCGTTGGTTTCTGAGCAGGTTTTGACACTCAATAAACCGCACTCCGCGAAACGGTCAATGCCAGTAGTCTCGGCGGCCTAATCGGGCCGAATTCGGAAACCAGAAAGGCGCCGGTTCAATCCCTGGACGGAGCCAAAAATGAGGGTTTTTTTGGCCCGCTATTTTGCGGAGTATAGAGAAATCTTGGTGGTGAGGAGCTATCTAGATATCTGATCGGGCTGCTGGGTCATAGAAATGGTGGTTTTCTGCCGAAGGCGGTGAGATATTGTCCAATCAGAATTGGTTATGGCAAACACTATCTCTGACTTACCATACAAATTTAATGCTATTTTCATCACTTTTCAAGCCGCGTTTTAGGCAGGCCTATTTAGGGGCCACCTGCCTGTCTGTCTGTCTGCTGAAGCGCTTGTTCGGTCCGCTCAAAGCGTGAGATCTCTCGATTTCTAGATCCCCTAGGCCTTCCACGGGCCTGTACAACTAGGGGTTCTTGTAGATGAGGCCATTCTATCGGTGGATCTAGATCTAGATCACGTAGATCAAGCGGTTCTATCGGATCATGCCGTGATATGAGCCACTGAGGATGGAATTCTGAGATAGGCAGCGGTGTTTTAGCCACACGATAATGTAGAATAGTATGAACACAGGGAATCCCTAGTGTTCTAGTGGTAATCCCCGTACAATGTTCAATCGGTGGCTTTCCCGGACCTATTGGTAGATAGCGATTTTGAATGCTAAGCACCTTATTTAGCGCGTAGATTGAGATATGACAAATAACCTCACTGAATAACAGCTCAGCCCGTAGATTACTAGGGATCTGAACATATTCATCTGCAAGTACTTGCTCAATCTGAAGATGATGATTGGTAAGTGTACGCTCAATCGATTTAACAACATTCAATAGATCGCCCAATGAACTCTGGAGATCTCGTTTTATTCGCCAGTGAGATCCCTCACTTCGAGATGTAGCAATCTGACCAAAGTGTAGATAAGTATTGGTATAGCAGCGGAGAAAGGCTCTTTCGGTCCGAGGCTGAAGCCATTCAGATTCTATATAAAGAAGCAACCTTCGGAATACTGGCTGTTGATATGTCTGCTTAAAACGAGCCCATTCATGATCCTTTTGGGAAACTGATCGTGCTGATATAACCCCGTACCATTCGGCCAGCATAGATTTCCACTGATCATTTATCTGCTTAAGAAATGCCTTCTCGTTGATTCTTGAGGCTATCGGTGTAGATTGTGTAAGTAGATAATCACGTATAGCCCACTTTGCATGACTGAGAATATTTTTATTAATATGCCATACACATAAAAGTGCAGCGGAAGACGGCCATGTATTCTGTACAGCTTTTATCAAACCCTCATCTTTATCGGTGACTACCGCTGCCGGAGGTTGAAGCTCGAGAAAAGTATAAAGGTCAGCTAGACACTTTAATATATAAGAAAAAGAGCTTTCCCGTTTATCACTTATAAAGCCAAAGGCAATATAGAATGTGCCTCCTTGTGGTGTTAGGCCGATGATATTGAAAAGCGGCATATTATACCGATTCGTTTGGTAGGTAGAGTCCATCATCAATATATAAGGATTTTTGCGTAGATTCTCTATTGATGACCGATGACTGAGAAATACTGCAGAAACATGTCGATTCTCGTGTATCTGATATTTAATATACCAATTACCTTCTCGGGGTATGGAGTTGACCAAGGCTTGAATTGGTGTACGACCATTTAAACGCTCAATATCAACTCTATATCGCATATTATAGAGATCACGAGGTCTGATCAACATACCCTGAAACTCTTTGCGTAGAATAGATGTAATATAGCGTATCGGAAGCCCTTCATTAAGCATTCCCACAATCTGATCGTATCGCCGGCGAAGCTCGGTACGTCGGTGAGCTGGAAGGGCTGATATAGACACAGGGCCATGATTATGAGTAGCTTCTTCGATAGCTAAGGACCATCTATCGAATAGGGTATTGAGTTTAAGCCGTGCAGTAAAGGGACAATCGATTCGACGAGAACGACCCACACGGATTCCCCGAGACTGATTCTCTGCTGTACGGCCCCTATCGCATACTATATCAATATATCTAAGATCCCCCGTTCTAGGATCCTTTCTTGAGCGACGTCGAATAACTGCAAAGCCGTTGACTAGGCCAAAGGCCTGTAGTGAGTCAAAAGCCTCATCCGCTGAGCTGAACGTCTGATATACAGGCGGTTCCGGGATAATAGTATCGCTATTATCATCATCATTCTCAGATTCTGATTCGTCAGAGAACGTAACTTCATAATCATCAAGAAAATCGTCCATTTTGAGCACTGTTTAGGATATGCTAACCTGCTTTCTTTATATGAGATATCATAAAGGCCGCATTTGAAAGGGCTTTACTAGCGTATTTCTTTGATTATATGACTCGCTTAATTTCCCTATATAGGTTTGGCGTAAGACCCAATAGCTAGCGTGAGGTCCAAATAACAATTCCTTTCTATAACATAAATATGTGTTTGTAATGTTTCATTTTAATTAGGCTCAAACTTGTAGAAGTTTCTTTGTTATTCATAACTTCTTCAATGATGATAAATAGGGGCATAAGGTAGATAAATCTCTATAGTAGATTGTTGAATTGACTCTATCTTTCAGCGAGGTACTCTGTACTAATGATGCCTATACATCATCAACATTAAGTGTATTTAAATTTGTGGGGCCTCGAGGTTCCGATGGCGCGGAGCGGACCCATAATTGACCTTAAATATTTCTATAATTTTACCCCTCTCCGCGGAGCTCTGATTCATGCAGCTTTGATCTTTACAAATATACTATCCTGAACCATTACAATGGAGCAACCCCAGAACCTTCGCGCTCTGTTTGCTACTGCAAAATCAGAGAAGTCAGCATTGGAAAGTCGCTTCGACACTAACACAGATCAATATCGCAACGATGTCAATGCCACAATAGCCAAGCTCGAGGAATGCGCTCGGCTTGTTGCAATCTTGTCGTTGTTCAGCTCGAACGAGCCGTTGGAAGATATCGCAACTGGGGATTTGCCGTAATATTGCTACCTTGTTGTTTCTTTATCCCGACCGAGACTAATTTCTTCCGGTTCGCACTAGGTATCTCACGGTGTCATACCATCTTGCGGAGCTCCTACAGAGATCGTACAACTCTGACCGCGTGTCTAGCCTTCGACGTGCACTTGAGCAATATGAAAGATACCTCACGCGCTTGGATGATTACGAATTACTCAACGATAAGGATAAGAAACTCTATGAACGGTATTCCGCGAACCCGGTGTCTTTTTCGCTGACGCCAGTCAACGATGCTGCTGCCCGGAGAGAAGTGAAAATAAATAGATTTAGAGAGGAAAAGGAGCTCAAGCAAAGGCTTCAGGTTGAATAGACTCTACTCCGAGGATTGGCAATCTTGCTGACGTATCTGAAGTACCTCTCCGATAATCAAAGCCAGCTCCAGACCGACGACGAAGATGTTCGACAGCTCTATATTGCGGAGATCAAACTGTATACTCACCAGACGTTTCAATCCTTGGACCTTCTTTCACAAGAGATGTCTATGCTATCGGCCATTCGCAACTCGGCACCAGCCCATGATCAAATCCCACCTGAAGACCCTAGGCGCCGGAAGGACGCTCAACAGTCGGAATACTCTGAACGGCTGGATCCTCCCATTTCCCAGCTTCTGCAAGGAGGAAAGTATGGACCAATATTGAGTAAGGATGGGAAACCATTGCAGCCATTTACACTACTTGATCGGCGGACACAGCTCCAGCAAGGCGTTTTTCGATCTGGTCACAATTTACCTACAATGACCATCGACGAATATCTTGAGGAAGAGAAGAGAAGAGGCGGCATTATTGAAGGTGGAGAGAAGTCTGGTATACAAGAGGAAGTTGATGAGGATGATATGGAAAGGGCTGATGAAGAAACTATGAAAGCTAGAGCTTGGGATGAATTCACTGAAGCCAACCCACGAGGCTCTGGGAACACCCTGAATAGAGGTTAATACTGATTGGATCCTCTGGTACATACAAAATTTACTTTCATGACATAATGTTGAGGTCCCAATTACCCTATCTTGCGACGCTTGTTATACGCTTTTTTTTACCTATACCCTTGGGATTCTTTCGCTGTTTGCCATTATCACTTCATGACTCGAGAGTAGTGACAAACTATGCATTTATAGGAGGTTGACAGGCTTCTACGTAGTGTTACTTTCCAAGCACGTCTGAGATTTTTTTTTTTTTTTAGCTATGTACAGTTGTCCGTCTAGATACAATTTCTGAGTCACGGAGAAGACCAGCCTCCCAGCCACAGGATATCTACCTATACATTATCATGATTTAAGCAGCCTACTTACTTCGCTGGATATCCTCGAGGATCTTCCCTGCTCCCTTGGCTACTAACTCCTTGGCAACAGTCACGCCATAATCTTCAGCAGCTTGAACGGAGTCGACACTTCCATCGACTTCGACCTCAGCGCTTTCCTTACCATCCACGCTGACAACAATGGATCTCATTCGGAGTTTCTTCGAACCATCGGAGGATTTAATCCATTCGGTTTCAACTCCAAGTGGTGCACTGCAGCCGCCTTCAAGGGTTCGTAGCAGGCTCCGCTCCGCGGTGCTGGCAAATGTCGTCTCATTATGTCCGATATTGTTCAACATATCACGCATCACCTGATCATCCTTTCGGATTTCAATGCCCAGTGCACCCTGGCCGACTGCATAAAGCATCCCACCGTTTTTGGAGTCCAGGTACTGCGAGATGCGATCATCGAGACCTAGTCTCAGTAAACCGGCAGCTGCGAGGATAATGCAAGTATAAGGTGAATCTTCTGCGTCTAGCTTGGCGAGTCGTGTACCGATATTACCACGCACATCAATAACCTTTAGGTGAGGGTATTTCAAGGCCAATTGAGCAGTACGGCGGATGGAAGAGGTGCCAACGACGGATCCTGCAGGCATATCGGATAAGGACATGTTCGGTAGCCCTTTCTTGATGACCAGTACATCCCTGGAGTCTTCACGCGCCATCATAGGGCCCAGCGTACACGCGGGGGGTAGGGTAGTTGGTACATCTGAGGACAGTCACTTTATCAGCGTCCACTGCCGTATTACTGTTAGCATACGCGGATGGCAAACCTTTCAATGAGTGAACAATGAAGTCCACATTGCCGGCCATTAAGTGTTCCTCTAACTCCTCCGTCCATAAGTTCTTCGTCGTAAATTCTCGGAAAGCAATGGTTGTGTTCAAATCGCCAGCAGTTTCCTGCGAATGAATTTTGAATTCATAGCCAGGGTAAACCTCTTTAAGTGCCGAGACTACAAGATCAGTTTGCGAAAGGGCAAGTTTAGACTTGCGCGTTCCAACGGTGAATGTCTTCCGCGATGAGGGGTCGGTGGCGCCAGAGGCGGGGTTCGACGTAGAGGCCATAGCGACACTTGAGTGAGAGAATACTGTAATAGATCCTTTCAAGAGTAGTCAGCAATACCGCCCGTAATGATTATTGCCCCGAGGGGAGTGGGTTAAAATGACAGAGCAATATACAATGGGTAGAGTTGTGATCGTAATACTTCAGGTTGGAAGCTGCAGAAAAACTTAGGTTGGATGGAGCCCATGAAATGGAAGAACGAAAGCGGTAGTAGTACTGTATTGTCTGTATTGTAATCGGTAATCCGAATAAAGTCCGATGAGTCTGTAAGAAGATCACGAGATCACCGGAAAACGGACAAAGGATAAGAAGACGGACGATACAACACAAACGAGCTGGAGGTGAAAGTCTTTTGATAGGACCGTTGCTTGTGAATTATTGGAACTCTTGGTATCTCCTTACTCGGGGAAGATTTACTTCTCGTTGAAACGCAGGCATTAGTATTCCTTCTACCATTTTTCCCCGGATTTGTGACAAAGCGGATTTGTAGCCATACGAACCTCGGCATCGGAAGACGGCTTATCACTGGCGATCATCTCCCCAGAGTCACGGACTTCATCGATGGGGTTCTGGAACCGTCGCCTCCACTACCTTATAACCGACAACCTTCTTGTACACCCCAAGGAGACCGCTCCTTTCGTCTCCCCCATCCTTTATCATCACAATATTCCGTAACCATACGTTAACGTTGCTTTAGTTCTTTTTTTCTTTGCTCTTCTTCCTTTTTTTCCCAGACGTGTAAGGTGTCTTTCCGATCGAACAGATCGCGATGGGCTCCAACAACGGAAGAACTACCAAGCTTGCTCTCGTACCGCTTCCCAAAGGCTCTGTTCTCCTCCCCGGAGCCACCCTACGGATCCCTGTCGCTAATCGACCTGATCTCTCCAATCTTCTTTCGTCACTGGTTGACCGGTCATCAGCCGTAAAGCGAGAGGGGAACGTGATCACGTTTGGTTGCGTTCCCCTTAACTCGCCTTTCTTAAGTAAGGATGGTCAGCAGTTGATTGACAATGGAAGTCTGGATGAAGATAGGAGAGAAGAGTTTGATGCCATTGATGCAGGCCAGGCAAGGAAAGAAGATCTCTTCCGTTATGGCACAATCGGCAAAGTTATTGGCGTCCAACGCCGTGCCTACTCAGAAGCGTCCCTTGTGGTTCAAGGAATTCAGCGATTCACAGTAAAACGTATCTTGAAAGAGAGACCTTACTTTGAAGCAGAAGCCATTTTACATGACGAGAAAGGTTAGTCTACAAGCCGTCCTTAACCTGTAGTGCAACCGAAACTGATGGGTTCCTTTCCTTTTGGACAGATTATGTGTCTAATGACTCGGAAACTGTCGAGTTATTCCAGCAGTTGAGGCGACTATCTCGGGAGCTACTGACCCTATTACGACTTTCATCGCTGTTGCCTTCCTCTTCAACACGCTTGTCGCCACTCATTGCCCGCAAATTCGAGCTGTTCATATCTAGAACAGATTTGGCACAGGCCGGAAGGTTGGCCGATTTTATGGCTGATATCGCCGAATCCGGAATCGAAGATAAACTTCGCGTCTTAGCTTCGCTAGATCATAAAGCCAGACTTGAAAGAGTGGTTGAAATGCTCAGCAGACAAGTTCAAAGTATCAAGAGCAATGTTAAAGTCACTACCATCACCACGAATAGCTTCCCTCCGTCTGGATTTGACATCAACCAGATCGATCCTCGTGACCGTGAACTCCTTGCGAGACGGGCCATGGCTGGTCTCACCGGGCTGACACCCCCAGGCGTCGCAGGCGGAAGAAACAATGACGGCGACGACAAGGAGGCAAACGAGGTTGATGAACTCCAACAAAAGCTACAAGAGGCCCAGCTTAGTCACGAGGCTAGAAAGGTTGCCGATAAGGAGTTGCGTCGCCTTCGGAAGATGAACCCGGCCAATGCCGAATACGGTGTTTGCCGGACGTATCTTGAGAACATCTTGGAGATCCCATGGACCAAGGTCACCGAAGACCAACTCGGTCCCGACACTTTGAAAAGAGCCAGGCAACAACTCGATGACGACCACTACGGCCTCGAAAAGATCAAGAAGCGGCTGCTTGAGTATTTGGCCGTCCTCAGATTGAAGCAGTCCACCAACCAGAACGTCGAACAGCAAATTGCCGCCCTCTCTAAGGACCTTGATTCTTCTTCCGATGCAGGTGATATCGAGAAGGATCTCCCAGGCCTGTCTGAGGCAGATCGTGTTGCTGTCGAATCTAAACTTCATCTTCTGAAGTCGAAGCGCATGACTGACAAGTCTCCGATTCTGCTGCTTGCTGGACCTCCTGGCACTGGCAAGACTAGTCTAGCGAGGTCTGTGGCCACTTCCCTTGGACGTAAATTTCACCGTATTTCTCTCGGTGGCGTTAGAGACGAGGCGGAGATTAGGGGTCACCGAAGGACATACGTCGCTGCAATGCCAGGCCTGATTGTCAATGGGCTCAAGAAAGTTGGCGTCGCAAACCCGGTCTTCTTGCTCGATGAGATTGATAAGGTCGGCGGCGCCAATTTCCAGGGTGATCCTTCTGCGGCTATGCTCGAGGTTTTAGACCCTGAACAAAACCATACATTCACTGACCACTACATCAATATCCCAATTGACTTGAGCAAGGTCCTTTTTATTGCTACTGCTAACTCGCTTGATACTATTCCTCCACCTTTGCTTGATCGTATGGAGACGATCTCGTTGTCTGGTTACACGACCGTCGAGAAACGGCATATTGCAAAGAGGCACTTGCTTCCAAAGCAGGTTGAAGTCAATGGGCTCACAGAGGGTCAAGTCATTCTTTCCGATGAGGTTATTGACAAAACTATTACTTCATACACCCGGGAATCTGGTGTCCGTAACCTAGAACGCGAGCTCGGCTCAATCTGCCGCTATAAAGCGGTCCAGTATGCCGATGCGGGAGATGCAGGCCATCCCGAAACTTATAATCCCGTTGTTACAATGGATGACCTGGAGGAGATCCTTGGTATTGAGCGATTTGAGGAAGAGATCACTGAGAAGCATGGTCGTCCGGGAGTTGTCACCGGTCTTGTCGCTTACTCTACAGGAGGGCAGGGTAGCATCCTGTTCATCGAAGTTGCAGACATGCCAGGAAATGGCCGCGTGCAACTTACCGGAAAGCTCGGTGACGTCTTGAAAGAAAGTGTTGAGGTGGCCCTGACATGGGTCAAAGCTCATTCTTACGAGCTGGGACTGACTCCGGATCTCAGCGAAGATATTATGAAGAGCCGGAGTTTGCATGTTCATTGTCCTTCCGGAGCCATTCCCAAGGATGGTCCCTCCGCTGGACTTGCACATACCATTGGACTGATCTCACTGTTCTCGAACAAAGCTGTACCCCCCAAGCTTGCAATGACCGGAGAGGTATCTCTTCGTGGAAGAGTAATGCCTGTTGGGGGTATTAAGGAGAAGCTCATCGGGGCACTCCGTGCCGGTGTCAAGACCGTTCTCTTACCGTATCAGAACCGCAAGGATGTCAAGGATGTTCCGCAGGAGGTCAGCGATGGCCTCGAGATCATCTACGTCAGGTAAGGTCCATCTATACTACATTCTTCTTGTTGCGCACTGACAATTGTTCCAGCCATATCTGGGAAGCCATTCGTCAAGTGTGGCCTGATGCACACTGGCCTGGTCAGCATCATGAGAACTTCGTCGAGAGCCGACTTTAATTTTCTTAAAGCAGATCGGCCATTCATTCCTATGCTTGCCTTGTTTTGTATTTTGCGTTTAGCTTCTTTTAGCGTAACTCTACTTATGTGACGTTTGCATAGCGTGTTGTCTCGTTAATATAACCTGGTGTCTGCTATATATAGCATAGCCTGTCGTGTGCACCCTGTCGATAATCTTTCTGCTTCTGTCGCTGCGATTCTTTTCCTTCAGTATATTCTTCCTTTTCCTCTCCCCTCTTTGATTACTACAATAGAACATGCTATAACAGTTACTTTGAATATATTGAGACAGCATATAATACAGAGTATTGCAATAGTCACCACATGATAAAAAAAGAAAAGGTTCCCCAAACACAGACCAGATCACCAAAGCGTGAAGAGTAAAGCCGCTTTTCTATACCCGGCCTTCCAGGCCTAACAAGAAAGAAACACAAGGAAGAAAGAAACAGTCACGATCTGGAAACCATTCATGAGCTAGTCGAGCTCTTGCCAAGTCCCATCCGATCATAGCTAAGACCCAAAGCCTGCCAAGTAGGTCTCCAGGGTTTCGAGCCGTCCAGCAGCTTCTTCGCTTCCTCGGCGTAAGCATCATGCTCATCCGTGTTTGCCTTCATACCCGCGTCCGGTCGTTGCTTATCTTGGATATCGTTCTGGTATTTGGCCGCCTTGTGGAACTGCTCGTACTCCCATCTACAATTGATACAACCCCCTCGTTAGCCCATATCACCCACTCCAGCACGTAAACAAACCCAAACAAAAACCAAAAGAAAAGAAGGGGGGCAAGAAAAAGAAAACATACGGAGTCATATCAGCCGGTGCCTCAGGCCAAACAAATGGAGTCTTCATCTCAACCGTCATCTTCTTCTTCGACATAGGTCTCCTCAATTTCCCGTATCCGAATTTACCCAAAGGACGAAGGCGAGTGACCTTCTGCTGCTCAACGTAACTCCTCACAGAGAGCACATCAACCCCATACAGGTGTTTCAGGTAGTCGCGCATATCCAATTTGTTGAAGTTCAGCGGGACATAGAAGGAAGCGTATCGCGGGGGGAGAAACGGTGTGCGGATGAGAGCGATTGTGAAGTCGGGGCTGGGTACAATCAGGATTAGAAACGCATTGCTTCTCATTGTGGATTCTCTCTCTCTCTCTCTCTCTCTCTTTGGGTTGAAGCGGTATATGTGTGTGCTGGCTGCAACTTACAGGAAGACCTGTTTCCGCATGGACAGCGGCGCCGACGGGGCCACCCAGTCTGCGGGCTTCTTGGGGAACTTGGAGAATCTGCGAACCATTTTGCCGTTTGTTTGCGCGCCCAATGGATGGTATTGGGTGGTTTGGTGCCGTTGGGGCTTTGGGTCGGTTTTGGCCGAGGAGAACTTGATATTGTTCGGGCTTTAGGGTCGGCGGAACTTTCGCAAAGTTGCGCGTGTGGCCGCGTCGCTTGCCGTAGTGGTGTTGGCCAACGGATTTAAAGTAGATTTACTGTACGGAGTAGTAAAGGATAAAACCAAAAAGATTTAGAATAAGAAATTATCAGAAAACTTAATAGTGAGTTAAGAGTAAATAAAGAGAAGAGCAAAGAGAAAGATATCTAGATCTCTAAGGATTACTGATTTTAAATACTGCCGAAGCACACTCGAGCAATTTAGTCTTTAAACGCTCATAATGGTCATTACTATCATCTAAATTTACTCATTAAACTCCTTGCGGCTTTTCATGTCTAGGAAACGTGCAATTCGCCCAGTCGTCGAGAACCCTCGTCGACCGCATCAGGCTCAGACTCCTTCAAATTTTCGGCACCGCTCTCTTCATCTGCGTTCACGTCGTCCTCGGCTTCATCCTCCGACCCCGAATGATCCTCTTCATCATCGCTTCCTCGCTCTTCTTCTTCATTGGTGCCGACCTCCTTCATGTATGCTTCCAGTTCACGAGCCATCTTCCTTGAGAACCCGGATGCTTCAACTTCAACGTCCAGCCGCTTTCCAGGGTTCTCACGAAGTTGCTTCTTAGCATCAGCGAAGAACGGGCCTGGCTCATCGCTCACATAGCGGAACTTCCGCTGGAAGTAACGCTTGATACAGTTCACATCACGGTCAAAGTACATCTCTGCATTGGCGTGATCAATCGATACCATCTGCGGGAAATCAATGATGACCGGAACCAGCCGGATGTTCTCGTCGTTCTCTGCATCTGCTGGGGCTTTGCCCTTCGCATTGGGGTCCTCCTCTTCTTTGATGAGGATATTGAATTCGTTAAAATCACCATGGATCAACCCATACCGAGCCAGGCTCATGATCGTATCCATAAGTTCTGAGTACAAGAGGGCTGGGTTCGGAACCGTCGAGATCTGGCGTAGTGGGAAGGCGTCAATGAGACTCATGACAATCGTGTGTCTGTTCTGTGCGATAGGCTCTGGCACTGAGAATCCGTTCTCTCCAAGTGCCTTCATGAAGGCATATTCCTTCATCGCCGCCAAGCGCGACATATACATCCACGAGCCAGTTTGGCGGTGTCGTAGGTAGTCTCGGTTAGTTTTGACTGTTCGAAAAGAAATGCGACCGAGACGATGGATCTTGAGAATGCGCTGTGTTCCCTGATGATTCGCAACCACGATAATGTCTGATTCCTTTCCGACGCCGATTTGGTTTCCGACGGAGTAGATGCATTTTTGCTTTTGGTGAGCGTTGAGCGCTAAATAATCGAGGCCACCGTAGGTAAGACGATATCCGTCGTCTATAGAAACAGTGACAATTAGCATGTATTCTAGAGACATGACGAAAGAAAGTGCGCAATCGACGACGTACATTTAGCATTCTTCACCTTCGCAATAAGATTGGTTTTGGCCAGATTCGAAATAGCTCGGTTTACACCACTACCACCTCGGAGACCCGAGATATTTGCGATCAAAGGGGTCGGGACAACTTCATGGTTCCTACTTCCAGTCTCAACCTAAAAATGTCTTTTGTTAGCTGTCAGACAACAAGCTACCAAAACGGCAAGAAATCGCGGGGGTGATGAGGGGCATACCGCAGAGAGAACACGGAAATCCTCAGAAGTGAGGTAACGAATCGCCTTTGCATCGAGCTTCATGATTGTCTATAGTCACCGAAGCCTAGGACAACAGAACCAGTGACCTTCTTAAACCGCAAGCTGCATACTGAGAGATGCCGCGGACCTGGATGGAGAAAAAGTGACAGGAGGCCCCCCCTTGCCCTATGCCCTACTTTCCTTTCCGGGAGTATAATTCAACCTTTTTTGGGGACCTCGAGGGCAGTGAGCTACAATTTGCCCATCCAGAATCCGGAATAATAGGTGGAATGGATGGCTACACCCACCGTTAATCTAGCTCTATCCTAGTCATATTTGTTTTGTACGCAGGGCTTACTATCAGGTTCAGTGCAAAAGATGGGTTATGGGTTATACTCAGTATAAGCTCGGTGACCCGTACTCTACCTCCACCAAAATCTAAACCAGATACAAAACCATGGCTTAATCATGGAAAACAATGCATGTTATTTTCCGACTCGTGCTGAATACATTAGACCAAATCATATCAGAGCGCCGGCTGTGTCTTCCTGCACTCGACTAAACCCGCATAATTTATAGAAAAAACAGTATATCACTTCTTAAGCAGTACTCTGCTCCCCCTCCCAATTGGGATTCTGTAACGAAGCCTGTTAGTTACGTTGTTATCCATGCAGGAGTAGAGGGTGAACTTACTTTGCGGAGAATGACCAACCCCTCGAGTGTGCTGCTGAGAGGGATATACTGCTCATCCTCAAGCTCTGCTCTTTCGCCGTATGCAAGAAGGACTGGGGTACTTTGTGTTTGCCAGCCAGTGATGGTCTTAGGACGTCCAGCCTGTCCAACAACATCCACAGCCTGTCCCACTCGCACATTCACGGTGAGGGGTTGTAGGTCCTCGTCGAGTGTAACAAGGAAGCGAGGATACATGGCGGTGATAAGGAAATAGAGTAGGTAGTGGTGTTCTGCAAGGATGAATTGTTTGGCGTCGATCATAGACACGAGGACTGTGAGCAGACCGGCAGCCGAGACACGAGAGAGGACCTGGCGATCAGTGTGGAAAGGATTTAATGTCATGGTGCCCTTGCCCATATGCAGGAGACCTTGGGCAATGCGGACCATGAAGAGGGAGTTCTGGTCACGGTGGTAGTAACTGGCCAACTGTCTAAGTAGCTGTGCCAAACGAGCATTGTTGGTACCAGCACCGCAAAGACCCATGGCGAAAATTGCGTTGATGGCAACGTCATTGTCGTTATCGTGGCTATAACGCGACAAGGTGTCATACACCTTCATCTGTGGGTTGCTAGGGGTAATCAAACCCATAGCAAGGGGAACGGCCTTGCGGATGTTGCTCGCGCCGTAATGCATCAAATGGCCAAATTGTCTAAGAATCATGTCTTGACCGACTTCCTCACCCATAGCAATTAACGATAGACCTAACACAGCGTATGACTGAACAAGCTCGTCGCCCTTGTTTTCATCGCTCTCTTCAATGATGTCGTTGCAGATGTGAAGGAGTTCCTGCAGCTTGAGGACTGTACCTGTTCCAGCCCACGCGCAAACGGAGGCTAGTACAGATGTGGGCTTAGCCATAGGGTGGTCCACGGCTTTGAGAATATCAAGAATGACATCAACCTCTTCTTGGCGGCCGAAGTAAAGAAGCGCCAGACCAAGAGCCATGAAGCGCGTCCACTTGTTCTTGAGCTGCTTCTGGCGCTCCTCATCCATCAGGGTCGTGGCAATTGCCTCGCTAACTTGATGGTTGGAGGAACCAACGAAAATCAAACCCAAGGCGACGGCAGCCATCGCAGATAGTTGCATATCAAGCGACACATCCTCGACAATTGGAAGCAGAACATCGAGGAGTTCCTCCTTATTAGATCCAGCATAAGCCAAACCAAGACCCATGATAGATGCAACTCTCATCGGCACGTTCTTAGCTTCCAGGTTATCGGGATCGCTCAGGAGCGCCAGAGCAGGATCGGAATCCAACCGGACACCCGAGTTTAGGATACCAATAGACAGTAGTGCACCGGCCTTGATCTGATCTTCCGTGGCATACGTGAATTTGTCGATCTTGTCAAGACCGACATCGACATCCCTGTGCATTAGCATACCCATTGAAGCCGTTGTCGACAACATGCCATCGTCCTTCGTCTTCCAGACCCATGGGCCTTTATCACCCTCAACCAGCATCATCTTGTCATTTCCAAATCCAGCGTTGGCAAATGAGTTGACAAAGGCGCTGGCGAGATTGTGGCGCGCAGAGTCGACGTTAGTCAAGCCAGCTCCGCGGCTGCTTTCCAAGTGCGTTTTGTAAATATCTTCTGGCATCTTGGGGTCGAGAATGTTGAGCTCCTTTCCGAGAGATTTGAAGTGACTGGGGATTAAGGTATTGTTAAGGCAGTCCATGAAAGACTGGTCTTCCTCCTCATCAGGCATGTCCAGCCATATTTGTTGTCTAGCAACAAGGAAAGCCATCTGTTTCTTCAGTGACCTATCCGAGGTGGCATTGATATCGCTCTTAATAAGGTCGGTGTCGTTCAAACGGATGGCGAGAACAACTGCCTTGGTGAATTCCTTGTAGCGGACATAGATTTCGTGGGCCGTTCGGAGGAACTGCTGGTCTTCAGGATATGTGAGGAGATTGACCATGGAAACCATATATAGACAGACTCTCGAGTATGTGTTCTCGTCCAAGAAGCGCGGGATCTCTTCGATAATTTCGAGCTCACTCAAAAGGTCAACGGCATCAGCTTCGGCATTATGGCTCAAGAAGTACGGGACAAGAGACAGCGCAAGATCGATCAAGTCCTGTACACCCTTCTCAGCGTTTAACCTGTTTTGGTATTCTTGACCGATTTCCAATGCCAGATGTCTAATGTATTCGTGGCCCCAAGAACCAAGGTCCTCCGACTTCGTCAACAGCCGGTACTTCAGTGTCTCGAGTTTCTCCTCATCTCCATAAGTCATTCCGAGCACGGAAAGCATATCGGCCAAGGAGTCCTGGATTGTATCAATGTACGATTAGTCCCCATGCGGACCATGCCAGGAAAGAGAAACCAACCTTAACCGAGCCAGCGGACCATTTCTCATAGACTTCCGTAAGCTCATCGTAGTGTGGTCGGAGGAACTTGAGAGGCTTGGGAACAGCTGTCATCGAAGAGGTTGAAGTCTTAATAAAATTCTTAATGGCGTCTAAAGCGGGACCGTAAAGGGAGGTATCGGGTTCCTAGATACAAAGCGGGCACGTTAACGTCATCGTTCAGCATATCTTAGGCCTAGGTTAAAGAACCATACCTTTAATCTCTCTACGAGCATCTCCAGCTCATTTTTCAGCTGCTGATCCTCCTCACTTAGCTCTTCTAGATGATTCGCCCAGTTAACATCCGCATAGGTCGGAAGATTGTCCGGTGCACACAAGTGGTTTTGACTCAAGACCACAACATACCTTCCTTGGGCTCTTCATCCTTCTTCTTTCCATCGGCTTGTTGCTTCTCATCAGTCGGGGCCTTCTTCGCCCCGGGCAGGTCCTTCACATCATCAACCTTGCCTTTGCCCTTGTCGGCGGGAGCTGACCGCTCGCCTTCTTTCGCCATTCTGACGGGTAACTGGCGTCAAAGTATATCTATGTGCTATCGAGAAATTTTGGAGCTTATGAATCAAAGACAGGAAGTGTCGAGTGTGAGAAAAACAAATAATTATAGTAGAACAAGCCTCTGCACGACGAGCGATGGGGCAGAGACGGGAGGGTGAGCTTGTTGATGGAAGCAGAGAGAGAGCTGTCGCTCATCGCCATTGCGTTGCGCTGCGGGTGGAGCTACCGCCTGATTATGTAAGACCGGTTCCGCCAAGAAATTCTTACTTACATACTAGTAGGGAGTACTACATTTGCTACCGCTTATAGTAGACGGCATAGACTTAAACTATAGATAATGAGGTACAGTGTAGAACTGGTATTGAGATAAAGGCCATCATTATGGCTAATTGCGAGGAGCCTTTTGCGGCTCTGGTAAAAAAGGAAACGTAGAATATAAACGAACTTGCTGCGTTTCGAGCCGTCACTCTTCAACGAGGGTTGATTAGAGGCACCTCAATGAGCGTGATGCAGGTGTCGAAGCTACTAGTACTAGTATCATGCACATAATCATCCATCATTTTTCCTTGTCACTCACGCAGACTTCGTATCTTCAAATTGATCTTCGATTCCAGGCACGTACTATATCGTTCAAAAACTCAGACGTCCCCCAGGTAGGATCATCTTGTAAAACGTGAAAACAACATCTCACACTAGGGCTATGAAGTTTAAGCCTCATGCAATTAAGGGAATGCCCCAAATGCCCCTGAAATGGACGGCATGTTGAAGACATCTCATAGAATAGCGGAGGAACCAGCGGTTTAGATTATTAGAGTTACGTAGCCGAGCTGCCCCAATGGGCGATGTGATCGATTGAGTTGTTATCAGGTCCCATAAAGTAAGAAGATGTTCATGGGCACTCAAGAGACTTTTCCGCGTTCAATTAGATCAATTGTCAGCGTTGTCAGGCTTGGTGGGCTTGGCCCAGCTTTCTTCGGAGTATTCTTCTGGGGGCTGAAATAAGTCAGTATGAACAGTTGCTAGAGTCTGGGTGCTCCTAGCAGCTGGATAGAGTAAATAGTAGTCTTTTGCACGCATGAATTCTAGTAAGTACTCCATAACAGCTGGGTATCTCTCTGAAATGACCTTCTCGTGCGACAAAGTCTCTTCCTTGGCAAGCCGTTCAGAAAGAAAAGACTGGAATTCGACCCATTTGTCTCCGAAATATAGCGCCGCGTTGCTGTTCGGAACCTGTCCCAAGGCGACAGGCATGGTCTCTCTTTCATCTAAGCCCGAGAAGCGACGTGTATCAGGAATTGGGAAGTTGTGTGATTCATCGTTAGTAGGAAGCGAGGACGGAAGCTCTAAAGATATTCCAAGTAAATCAGATTCCATCTGTCCCGCGCTTGCCGAGTATTTGTATTTCAACACAGTATGCTTTAGGTAGTGGTAAAAAGAAGCAGATAACTCTGTTTGTGGAGAAAGCATAAGCACATGGGTCATGTTTGGATCCTGGGGGTAGAAAGCTTCCGCAGTTCTCAAAGAAGCTTCAGCCGCATCCAAGACGCCATGTCGCACACGTCGGCGGAGAGTGACCTTGTTCGAGGCGCTAGAGGGCCATTTCATTGTCCTCAGAAACTGTAGAAGTTGCGGATCCACATCATGGGGCAACTCGATAGTCAGGCCGGGGGCTGACTCAAGGTAGTCCGCATCTTTCAGAGATCGAATTAGTCTGATGAAAGACCCTGAGGACTCGGTAGGAGCTTTGATCAGCACCTCGATGCGCACATCATTCCACGCTATAGATTGATTCTGTGTTAGTCCTGACATCACATACATCAAAATAGTCGAAATCGATCTATATAAATACCTTGAAGAGAGTGACTATCCAAGGAAGAGATCCACATAATATCCCTAGCCGCGGTGGGAAGCACGATATGGACGGTCCCGAGCTCTCGAGCCTTCTTCTCAATACCGTGTAAGAAAAACACTTCTTCCGAGGACTCGCCTTGTGTGATCACGGCTTGGGGAGATAGATAAGCGTGCACGTAGGTTAACCCGGAGGCAACAGCCCTCTCCATTTGGACATCCGTTGACCACTGCGCGTAATCTACCCGACCATCTACAAGCTAAGCCTCAGCAAGCTATTTCGCAGAGTGCGAGAGGAATGTCTAAACATACCATGCCAATAGACAGGACAGTCACTATCATCGATGATGCCATTCACGTGCTTAATACCTTCAATCGAGACGTCATCCCTCCCCATAAGCACAAAATGGACTTCATTGGCTCTTTCATTAGCCATTTTACAAGCGAGAGGAAGAAGATCAGAGATGCTCCTCAAACTCGCACCAGCGAAGACAACTGCACGACTGGTAGGCAATGCATGGGCACCTGGTAATTTGCGAAATCTATACAAAGTTTTACCAAGCGAGTGGAAATGGATGCTTCCCTCATAATAAAGATTTCCTTCAGGCGCAAACTCATCCCGTGGAGGAGGGCCTCGTTGAGGGATGGCGGGCGATGGTGCGGGAGGGGACCATGGCATTCCAGCTCTCTGTCGCGTTTCTGCAAGTGAAGGGCTAAACCGCTCCGGAGCAGGCGAAAGATCGGTGGGCATATTTCTAAAGAAGAGATATACCATATACAATGCGGTAACTCCCAATATAATCCGCCGCAGTCGTGGTAACTTCCATCGTTTTGACGAGCGCCAGAAATGCGAAGGTTTCCGTGGTCGATGGTCGTCGTCCTTCTTCCCCAACTCTTCATCAGCCAGAAACGGCCTCTTGGTAGTTAGCATAGTTTGCGCATGTATATAATAGCTCCGGGGGAGCTGTTAGATTCAAGTATGGCATTTGACTGTGGGGGTGTAGAGGAGAAGAAAAGATGTTTTGGTTGTTGACATCAAATTAAAGTAGGGGCGGTTGCGCATAGTTGAGACGGTTGCGGGAGTGCGCGAGAAAACAATTAAAATTAAATTAAATGGTTTAAATTCATGGCAGATTACTTAAGTCCAGAACAGACACATGATTTACTCCACCGCTTTGTTTCCAACGTGATAAATCGGCTCAATATTGATATTTTTAAAGCAACAGAAACAATTGGTATTGATTCTACAGAAATATCATTAATCGCCAAGCCCACGTCGCGTCAAGGCCATAGTCGCCTCTTTCTCATCGGTGCGCATGGTGTTGGCTTCCTAAGCAAATTGAGTAAAGCCGTGCTGATAGACAACAATAGAACTTATCGATAAGTACAGCTCCATTCGAGAACCATGGATCCTGAAATGGACGTGGATGTCCCAGAGCCTCGTGGCACCAAACGGGCTGCTGAAGAAGATGAAGCTTCGAAAAAACCTAAAAGAATCAGAGTCAGTTCCAACAGCCTGAGCCATGTCTCGACATATCCAACTAATGACGCGACTAGGCTCTTGATCCCGATGTTGTGAATAAGATCGCCGCTGGGGAGATTATAGTAGCTCCTATGCACGCTTTGAAAGAATTGATCGAGAATGCAGTTGACGCTGGCTCAACGTCGCTCGAAATTCTTGTAAAAGATGGTGGACTGAAACTGCTTCAGATCACAGACAATGGCCACGGCATAGACGTGAGTCAAATCCGTCAGCATTGGTACACAAAGCGATCACTAATTTAACAAAGCGGGATGACCTGCCCATTCTCTGTGAAAGGTTCACTACCTCGAAGTTAAAACAGTTCGAAGATTTATCATCCATTGGTACGTACGGTTTCCGTGGCGAGGCATTAGCTAGTATCAGCCATATAGCTCATCTCACCGTAACTACCAAAACTGCTAGCTCAAGTTGTGCCTGGAGAGCACATTACAGTGATGGAAAGCTTATTCCTCCAAAACCTGGGCAACCTGCTGCCCCCAAAGCCACAGCTGGACGAGGTGGCACTCAAATAACTGTGAGCGGAAAGCCAACTTTATCAGCTGCTGCAACTGCAACTAATTTGATCAGGTCGAGGACCTTTTTTACAATGTCCCGACGCGGCGACGAGCATTCCGTTCAGCGAGTGAGGAATATGCCAAGATACTGGATGTTGTTGGTCGTTACGCCGTACATTGCTCCGGCGTGGCGTTCTCCTGCCGCAAACACGGCGACTCTGGCGTAAGCATCTCAACGCCGGTAGCTGCCAATACCATCGACAGAATTCGTCAGATTCACGGAAGCGCAGTGGCCAACGAACTTGTCGAATTCAAGGCTGAGGACCAAAAGCTAGGATTCCGCTCTTCTGGCTATGTCACAAACGCGAATTACCATGTCAAACGGACCGTTATCCTTCTTTTCATCAACCACCGCTCTGTGGAGTCCACGGCAGTAAAACGAGCAATTGAGCAGACATACTCGAGTTTCTTGCCCAAAGGCGGACACCCATTTGCCTATATCGACCTGGAAATCGAACCGCATCGCGTGGATGTGAATGTCCATCCAACAAAGCGCGAAGTCAATTTCTTAAATGAAGATGAGATCATCGAGTGTATATGCCAGGAGATCAAGTCAAATCTTACCCAGGTTGACTCAAGCCGAACTTTCTTGACACAAACGCTTCTTCCTGGTGTTATAACGATGGAGCCGGCGCCTCGCGACCCCGAGTCAACAGACGCTGAAGGACGTACTCCTAAAACGCCTGCAACAATGAAGAAGCCATACGAACATAATCTGGTTCGCACAGACTCCAAAGTACGCAAAATCACCTCCATGCTGTCACCCGCAGTTCTCAACACTGCAGAAGCGGAAACAACCTCTAGCGTCCTAGACGAAGGACTGCAATACGAAACCACCGATCGCGAACCACTTCGGATCGCCCTCACATCCGTGAAGAACTTACGGGCAAGTGTCCGCAGCGCAATGCATAACACCCTGACGGAAACCATTGCCTCCCACACCTACGTAGGCCTCGTCGACGAGCGACGACGCATAACAGCCATCCAATCAGGAGTGAAACTCTACCTCGTCGACTATGGGATGTTCTGCAACGAGTTCTTCTACCAAATCGGCCTCACAGACTTCGGCAACTTCGGCGTCATAAAACTAGACCCACCACCGAAGCTCATCGATCTCCTCCAGATCGCAGCTGACGCCGAACGAGAAGTCCCCAGCAGCCGAAAAGCTAAGTCAAGCGAAGAAAACGAGAAAAATGAAATCTTCGACAACGCACCAGACCTAGTCACCAGAGCACTCATAGACAGACGCGAGATGCTCGATGAGTATTTCTCCCTCAAGATCTCTGCAGAAGGTGAATTGCTCTCCCTCCCACTCTTACTTAAAGGCTATCTCCCGTGCTTGGGAAAGCTGCCCCGGTTCCTCCTTCGGCTTGGTCCTTATGTCGACTGGACAAATGAGGAAGACTGCTTCCGCACGTTCTTGCGGGAGCTCGCGGCATTCTATACACCAGAGCAATTACCGCCCCCTCCGCCACCAACGGAAAATGATGGGAACGAGGAATCCCCAAATATAGATACAGAAGATGAACTCATTAGGGATCGTCGATTACAGATAGCTCGGATGCTGGAACATGTGGTTTTCCCGGCGCTTCGATCTCGTCTGGTTGCGACGAACCGACTTCTTCGGGGTGTTGTTGAGGTAGCTGATTTGAAGGGTCTGTATCGTGTTTTTGAACGGTGTTGATTTCCTGGAGAGTTGTCAGGAGCCATCTACTACTACCCATTTAGTCTATTACTACTTCATTACCATAATCATATAGAGTATTTGATTGTATCAGAACACTCGCAAGTACCAGGGCGAAAACGATCCTCGCTAGATGCTTTCATGCTATAGCATATCGTAGGTCCACAATCAGGCATGTCAAACTCTCAACGCTTTTAAAGGAAACAAAAGAGGAAATGGAAGTATACCGTTCCATGTTAGACGCCAAGGACACTCCGAAGTGAGAACGGCTGGTCGAAGATGGATCGAAACGCAATGAAACGATATCAAGGGTGAGGGTGATTTGGATAATCATCTGCCTCGGGTAAGCACAGTATACACATAGCCAATTCAGCCGAAGGTTTTTATTATACGGCAAACGCCGACCAGAAAGACATGATTATATACATGACAAGCATATCGTGGCATGCATTGCAAGACGTAACATCATTCGAGTAGATCGCATCCTTTAAACGCCCAAAAAGAGGAGACATAGAAAAGTGACCCAAATTTTCCATAATTCGTCCAGCCGTTTCCTTCGTTTATCTTTCATGCCACACATATCAATCGTTATCAAAATCAGATTACTTCTGTATCATGACAATTGGTGTTAAAACACTGCATTCCGGCTAAACGTGCCGTAACGCTCTGAGGCGAAAATTATGATTCGCAGTCCAAACCTAAGATATCGCTCGATGTTTGCTTATCTCGAGTATGGTTTGTTCATCAATGCAATTTCACGAGCCACTGTGGGCCATTCAAGTTCTCTCTTTGGAGGCTTGTTCTGTCTCTGTAACAGCAGTTCTTCCCATTTCAGGAGTTCGTAACTGAATGGCTGCGTTAGCCGAAGCATCGGAAAGGTGATGAGCAATAAAGTAAGCTGCACGAAATCGGAACTTGAGGGTCTTACACAAAGCGTAGATGCGGCTGGATGATAACATTAAGCCGTCGTGCGCGAACAAAACAACTATTCTTGTCAGCTAAAGCTTACCAATGTGTCTTGAATAATACTTACTATGCTCTTGGGAATGAAAGGCCTAATGATGCCATAACTTCTGCTATGCAGATGGTCGCTGATCGCGAAACCCCCACTCGGCAATGGACTAAAGTAGCCGTTCCGTGCTTTTTCCCTTTTCCTACAGTGCCATCATGTTAGTTGACAATATACTGTGGACGATAACCTCATAGGACAGATAGCCAGTACTCACGGATAAAACCCAAGCAACGCTCAAGTTCCTGAGTCAATGGGTCTATGCCATTGTCTTGAACCTGCGTAACGTGCATAATATTGTCTGCGCCGAACTTAGCCACCTCGGAATCAGTCCAAGTAACCGACTCGCCAACACTCAGAATACGTCTGATGCCCAAAGCCCACAGCATTTCTGGGTTATTTGCGTGTGATAGATTGCCGAGATACATATATGGCAAGATTCGACTGGGGAGCGAACCATCGAAATAACTGAACCAGTGAGGGTCAGCGAGCTCGGTAAGACTGCCTATTGGTATCGCAGGGCTTTCGTGTAGTAACCTCGCCTGGACAGCGCTTAGAAACGTGACGTCAGATGGGTAGGCAAAGAAGTTCCGCTTTCTGTCGCAGTGAAGCTTAAGCCAGGCGTCAGGCGCCGTCACACCCTCGGCAAACATGACGTAGGCGATGACCAGCAATGAGCTTTCTGTATAGCCGTCTGGGCAGTGGATAAGTATCTTGCGAGGTTTCTTGGGAATAGGATCCATGGCGATATCCCCGTCGGCATCCGGTCGGCTTTCTGGTTCGTCTGGATTTGCTAAGTAGTAGAGCCACCGCACGGTGTTGACGAGATCATCCACCTCCCTATCATCACCTGATGGCGGAAGAATAGACCCAGACGAAGGGAACTCCAACCGCTGGGGCCCATCATCGAGTTGCCTATTCAGTTTCGCCAGGAATCGAGGGCCCGGGAGGCTCGCAAAGTCGCTCGCCTCAATCAACAGATCAAAATACTCTCCAGTTGTAGGCTCACAAGTCCCAGGTCTTAACAGATAATCAGGGGTTGGCCCTTGCCAGACATTGGTCGAAATCTCAGAAGCCCGGGACATGTCACACATTTCCCACCGTTCCCATTGAACTGATCCTCTGTTAGGCTTGGGTCTGTCAAAAATGGAGTGAAATACCTACAGAAATCCATAGTGTGGCCAGTGAGTTGTCCACGGGCGTTAATGGCAACGATGCCAGGGGCACATTGTTCGACTTCGGAAAAGGTAGCTATTGATGGTTAGCTCTTGCCGGACACCAATGTCTGTGGGCGACAAGTCTCTACTTACACGAGAGGACGAACGTATTATAGACCGGTAAAACCTGTTCCAGATCATTCTTGCTTCTCCAACGATGTTGCGCAGCTGCAACTCTTCCTGCAACGTCTAGCAGCTGCTTTCTGGTAACGCTATCTTCTCCGTAGATGACAATGTCAGACAGTGGAGCTAATTTCGCAGTCTGAATCTGAAAGTTGCGCACAGAAAACCCTTCCCGAGGGTCGACCGCAAGGAACTCTGTAGTTGATGGGGCAAGGACCTCATCGAGAGATACTGCTCCTTTCAGTCTCCCTCTAATTAGATCCCCGCCAACCTTGATAATAGTAATGCCCCGCCAAACTCTGGGGATTCGACGAAGAGAGCGTTTCCGATTTGTGAAAAACCCCAATTGTAGATGGTTATCGGGATGGAGCCCGTGTAACCATGGGAAAACCTTGCCAGGGTCTGGGAGCGGCTGGGAAGCCCAGTGATCTAGGGCTGATTCTAGAGTAACTGCATCAATCGAATACACCGCGGGTGCGCTCGACAGCTGCTTGTAGCTATCTGGTGGATATAGAATGGAAGATGTCTGGTCTGTGATTTCCTCCTTGTGCAATAGTAATGCATTTTGAGATATGACTGGGGCGGGACCCTCCGGACAGAACGGCAGATGTTTGTTTGGGATCGGCGAAGGGTTTCTGTTCAGACTCAGTGCTGGCGAAATTCCCGTGGGTGGAGGGGTTGAATGCCGCAGCGTCTGCTGCTGTTGCTGTACCACGACTGTCGCCATGATGCTCGAACAAGGTTCGTGTCAAATGTATGTCAAGTGCAGGGAAACAAGTATATGGGATCAATGCTAAGGCTGAGTATATCCAGAGAGTCTGAGCGACGATCGATCAACGACACATCCTTTACAAAATCGCTCGAGATGCAATTGTATCCACATGCGTGAGAGCTGTCTGTATTGTTGTTTAGGTTAGTATTTTGTTGCTTTCGGACGTTCAGTCGAAAAGGGCATATCACATACATCGCACGCTTCACGAAGATTTCCGCAGGCCTAAGAAAGAGCGTAAAATGAAAGTCAGTGGATGAATTGAGTGACATTACTTCTGAAGTGATCGGATCGACAGTTGGATTGGTTCGCACCCAACAAGGAGGGGAGGACATTACGTAGGAGACCGGATAATACCCACAGTAAGAAGGGAATGCCCCACAGCGATAAGGGAACTTCGATATTTATGTACCGGAGAAGGTCTGCAACAAGTTCTAAGAACAAACACCCCAGGAAGAGAAAAATTCCATGAGAAGGGGGAGAAGGAGAAGCCACAGAACAGTGAGGAAATGAAAGATGGGAGAAGGATAGAAAATGAAAACCTGGGTTAAGTATAGTCGACGGGCGGATTGGGGATAATTTCACCTTGTCGCACAGAAAGCAAGTAGAAAAGTACGGGGGTGGGGAGGGGTAAAGCCTAGTACTAGTAGTAACTCACGGCTAACTCTTTCCACACTAGTAAGGCCCCCATTGCATGAGAGCCTGAGCATGGGGTGTGTTTTGGTATCCTGCGAATTAATTCATCTTAATTATTTCTTGAATATCTCTCAGGATTAACACCCCCCCCCCTCAATTGAATGATTTCTCTCTCTCAACTTATCATGTCAATTATAAAAAAAACACTCATTCATCAAATACATATTTTCTCAATAGGGTTCATTTTCTCATTGAAAATAAATGTGCGGAGTACATACATAGTAATTTCTGCCTCATCACGACTGTGTCGCCATCCTGGTTTTTCGGGCATCCGTTCCCCACATCGGATTGGGATTTGACCTATGGAGTAGTACTTAAAAAGAACATATAACAACCGTATTACTGTTTGCGGCCAATGATCCTTCCATCCGTTCAGTTCCATTCAAATCTGCAAATCTATCTCAGGCCTCCTCCGACCCCCAAGGCACGAACTAAAAGAGAAAAGGTGCCCGCACTGATTACATCCGGTACGGAGTACAATCTATTTTTCCTTCTTAATAATTATCAGTCTTTTGCCCCCACACCACCTCGACAGAAACCCCCCCCGAAGTCTTGACGCCAACACTTCAAGGGTAAGGTCCAATGAGACCGGGAGGACGGACCCTGTCAACGCTCTGGACCATCTGAAGGCGACACAAGGAAAGGTGCAAGATTGTCCATCCCAGCGAATGGGATCGTTCCTCCAACCTCTCCAGAGCCACTAAACGAAGTGGTTCGATCTCGGTCTTGATTATTGGTTTGGGACATCCGCATGGTCTCCTTCCCATTCCCTACCCATGTCTATCAAGCATGGATCCATGGTGCTGCTGTGTCATGGGTCCTCCCACCCCTCGGATTATTCAAGGAGTAACACATGAGTCGGAAATGCTTTTGAATGACGCTGAGATCTGGTAATCCCCGTTTTATCTCACACCACTATTTCTGATTCGGGGTGAGAGCAAAAGGTACCGATTGGTGGCAGAATAAATATCAATCTGGTTTTTGACTTTCTCAAGGTATTATTCTGATCCTAATACCTTTACCTCGAGATAATAAGGCGGATGGTTTGAACCTCGGAGTGGGACCTGCATCTTCTCACCTGCAGCACGGGACATGGAAATGTGTCACTGGTTCATCGCTAAGATGGCCATGGATTATATCACTAACGGGTCGTAACTCTCTGATTGGGCACGCGACCATTACTCTTTCAACAAACAAATAAATGCTGACGTTGCGCAACGTGCCCGAAACTCTGCCATCGCCGAGCTTTTAGCTTCTAACTGGCTGGGCACAGTGCCGCATACTGTCACCCGATAGGTGAATAATACAAATACAATAGCCGGCGTTCCTTAGGGTCGGCATGCAGCCTCAGGTTTCTCATCTTATATGAAGACGGGCAATGCATGTTTGTGACATGGCACTAATAAAATGCGCGTTTCCTACTTCAAGGGGTTGGCATGACCCACAGGCAACAACTGCCCAGACGTGTTTCGTACAGTATGCTAGCGCGTACATGCACAGACATGACTATCAAACTGATTACCTTTGCTATGATTGAGCCCGCACTCTCGGTCGCTTCCTTACATTTCTCCAGACGGAATGCTCTTTGAACTACCGGATAGAATATCGAGGCCACCTTTCATGAGGTTTATAGCGATCTTCTCGCATTACCAGAATGGTCGTCGCATGAGCTGGTTCGACCGGATCGAGAACAGCTTTCTCGCCTTTCCTCAATTGTTGAAGTAATGCATTAGCCCCGAACGGTGGAGCCCGGGCATTCAAAAACAGAGGTCCACGCTACTTGGCGCAGCACATCTATGAGTCTTTTTTTTACTGGGGGATTGGGCATTAAGGGCGAAATCTCAAATCTTATCCAACCTCTTGTCTGTGTCCGATTGACAAGGTAAGTGACTTATTTTTCTGCCCTATCTTTTAATTCTTGGGCGAGCCTCAGTAGATAGAAGCGGGCCATATCACTCGGAAGCCCATCGAAGGATTTCGTCATCTTCTGGATATCATTCCTCGCCTTCTCGTAGGCCTGCAGGTCACGGTTCCCGTAAACATCCCGACCAGCTGCATACCCTTTAGACAAGTTGCGGAAGAAGACATTGACAGCAACACTGACATCACCCGTTGGAGATGCCGTGTGCAGCCACAAAGGAGGGATGAATAGGATATCGCCACGCCTCAAAACTGCTTCTTGTGGCGACGTATGAGGAATTGAGGCGACCGATCCATCGCTTTGGAATATATTGATGGTAGAGCTTGAGGCCCCAGGAGGCACATGAAGGTATTGCACATCACTTGGTGGGAAGAGAATGAGTCTCTTCTCGCCACGGATTTGACACAAGACATTCGCCATCACCTGTGCAGAGATAAGGATCAGTGCTCCTGTTCATCCACGTCATGTAACTCATTTCACACTTACGTCGTAATGAAGCCATAAGGTGACCGGTCCTGATATCCTAAGTGGCGAGCTGTGAGTGTTATCAGCTACTACGGTGAGCGACTCTGGCAGGCGAAAATCACGACTGAGACTTGGAAAATCCACAGCCAGGTTGGCAGGTAGTTTAGTCGGCTGTTCGGCAGAAATGCTTCGAAGATACTGACGACCGCCTGCATGAACCTCGTCCATGAAGGTGCCGAATGTTTTGGTTGTATATGAGAAATTCTTGGTTTGGAAACTCATGTGTTCCGACTGTGCCTCATGCACAACGATCTAGTTTCATGTTTATTTAGTACGCGAAATTAAGAGAGTTCATTTGGATTTTCTGGCCCACCTTGTGGTCAGCACCCACGGCACTTGTCAAATACTCTTTGGTCCAGAGTTCTGTGCAGGGGCCAATATCCGACCCTTCGATAATCACCGGCCTACCCTCAGCTAAAATTTCTTGAAATTGTGCGGAATTCTGGACACATACGCGAGGAATTGCTGTGATCACTTCCGCCGCCCCGTAAGGTTCGTTCTGGGGTTGCGCTGATGGCTTGGATGTCGCTTTTTCCGACTGCGACTTGTTTGGTCCCACGGGTTTTGAAACCAAGGTCCAGTCATTTTCAGTAGTCGAATTCACGTCCTGCAGAAGCCATGTGCCCTCGGTCCAATATGTTCCAAATGAAAAACAAACAGCTCCACCACCCAATATCAAGACCTCTTTAGGATCAATGGCACAGGAGACATGGCCTACCAGTAAGGGTCTCGATCCATCAAGTCTTTTTCCGAGCCCTAGCGCCGAGATGATGGTGTGGTTCGAGAGCCACCCACTGGCAATACATCTAGTTAACTCTGTCAAATCAAGAAGCATAATTTCCTTGTCATGGGTAATGAGTTCTCGAGGAACAATACCACCAATAATGACTAGTCCCCACGCTGTTTGATTGACAGTCGCTCCAAATCGATGGATTTGATTGAATAAGGACGAGGTTCTCTGCAAGTCCTCAGTGTGGTCGGTCAGCTCCATGAATAAAGACCCATCGCTCCGCTGGTGCAACTTCCATGTGAAGAAATCCCCTAAAATAGTTCCCTCGGCCCCGATTCCTCCAAAGAGTACGCCTGAAGTGTCGTCAATGCTTCCCAGACAAGCCCCAAATCGAGCCTTGATATTGATTACGTTGGTCTCAACTTGTTGCCAGCCTTGTTGTTTGCTGCTCCACGCCAACCACGTGTTTAATGTTGTGCCATCGCTCGTCTTACCTCCGTATACGAGAACATATTCAGTATCAAGAGTAACTTTGACAGCACTATGTCTGAATCGGGGGGTCGGAAGGCTCATAGTCGAGCGCCACTGATTCCCTTGCCTTACCCAACAATCCTTGAACCCTGATGCCGGTGAAGCTCTGCCTCCAACTAAAAGACAATCCTGGTTGCTTAAGCCAGTCACTGTATGGCACATCCGTGCAGGGATGTCTTCGGGAGGGAACTCATGAGTTTTGGCGGTACCCTCTGACTTGGTGTATAGTTCTGTTGATGATAAACGAGTCTGCCGACCGAGGCCAGAGTGATGCCCAACAGTCTTATCGCTGTCAGGAATAACAGCTCCGAACCGTCTTTGACCACTTCCAGGGGGACATTCGGCGAGCAATCTGAAATGATCAGATTTATCCGTCTGCGGATCAAGCCCGGTTGCTGTTCTTGTGGCCTTACCCGAGACTCGAGGCCTAGTGGAGGCGTGCAGAAGGAAATAATGAGACCCAAAAAGTGCAAACTCTTCCCACTCATCAAAAGGCTCAATGGCATCAAGTGACGCTCTCAACGAACCGTCCACGAATTCATCGTCCGACCATAAGTCCCAGAGACTTCTAGCATGCGCGTGGTTCCAGCCAGCGTCTTTAAAGCGCTGTTCCTGTTCGTTCAGGGAGGGATATTCGTGAATCGAGTATAAGGGTGCACCAAGCTTTTTAAAATGTTTCATCATGGTCGAAGCGAAAGGATGGTCTGGGCCATCAGGGAAGAATTGTTCCAGTATACAGAACTGAGCATCTTCACTTACAATGTCAGCATTCATTAATCGATAACGTTCAGACAAGTATGTACAGGGGTAATTCTGACCATTGCTTAGCCTTGAAGCCCAGCTGACAACCGCATTGGCGGACTTGACGTCCATATACGTCAGAGAGACTTCGGCCAGGAAAAGAACCGCGCATTCAGAAGGCAGGACTTCTGCTCTAAGCACGTTATCCAACTTAGTGAGGTTTTTCAGGTCGCACCCAACGGCTAGATAGTGCTTGCTGCGAATTTGCACGGCACTATCGTCGGGCAGGAATTCTACATCCTCAAGTAGTTGTGTTATCTCGTCGGCCTTGCGAATAGCCGTCTTCTTATTAACCATGAGCTTCTCGTAATCGATATCCACAAAGGTCGTGTCTCTACACAGGTCGTTGTCGGCACTGAGAAGCATATATGGGAGCGGATCACTACGATAATCTAACTTAGCATACGGTCCCCTTTTTGATCGGCCGACTTCCCGGGAGCTTTTCTACGACTCACAATCCACATCCCAGATTCAAGACAAATTTAGGCTTGTCCGATGGCTCTCTCATAAACTTGCGCACTGTCTCCGCCATCGCATGCATGCGCAGCCAATATCCGCGGTTGATCAAAGGCGACCGTCTTTGAGGTTTCTTGACGAAATAGCGAAAGAAATGAGGCTTGGGGTAGTAAAGCATTTCGACGCTCCGTTTGGAGACAATACTGCTGTTATTTGTCTAGTATAGTTAGGCGCAGATAAAGACTAAGCAAGCAACTGGTGGGGATGTGCGCAGCGCCGCAACAATTAATATAAACTCACCCCCATAACCAAGTCGGCTTCCCTCTCAGCCTTAGAGTTGACTCCAGCCATGGCTGGTTTCTTTGCAGGTCCCATATTGCAATGACCTTCTCTGGACTGTGAAGAGGGAAGTTGCATAGATTTGTTCTGTGGGTTGAATAGCACCCGCCCTTTAGTATTTTTTTTACCCACCGAAGAACAAGATGTGGCCCGAGCGTCCGATGAACGGCTCGCTTGCCGCGCCTGACGCCTGACGCATTCAGACCGCGGCAGAACGAACTGCTGTTCAGCGATCCCCGGACACTCCGCGGTCAACTTACCTGCTCGTTTCCCAACGTCTTCTTCGTCCAGCGACGATCGCATCCGTGCGTACTTGCCCTGTAGGGAATAACTCACAGTGGAGCTTTGTCGCGAACGCCGTTTGAGAACGAGAGATGTCCGGCGACGATCGTCTGTGACGTGAAGCTGCCCTGTGATGGGATCGGTTGTACCCCTCCGCTCAAAGAACAATAAGTTTTATTGATTCCATAAAGGAAGCGCGGTCTCGCTGCTCGACTTTGTTAAGCTCTGGAAGATATATATACTGTTTTTGTCGCTTTTCCAACTCTACAGTACACTTTAGAGAAGAGACCTGGATTGGACGTCATCGCTCCACTCGATCGCCTCCAGACAAGATGGCAATGAACTTCGTGACCTTCAACCAGGACTACAGCTACTTGGCTGTGGGTAAGGACTTCCCTTAAGTCATTTCATTCTTTCCCAGGATGTTTCTTAACGGCTTGCAGCGACTGCCAAGGGGTTTCGCATATTCACAACAGACCCTTTCGCCAAGAGCTATGAAACCAAGGAAGGGAACATTGCTATAATCGAGATGCTATTTTCGACATCTTTAGTCGCGTTAATTCTCTCACCACGTCGCTTACAAATCACTAATACAAAGGTTCGTAGAATCCTTGCGCATGCAAATCAAGGGCCGTATCGCCTCCCGTATGAAGAATCGAGTCATTTGAACCATCCAGCCTTTAATGCGTTTCACTGCCTGTGACTCTACATGTCCTTAAGAATCTATTCTGACATCTCCTGGGTTCTTATAGCGCCAATCCACAATATGCGAGTTGACGTTTCCCACCACTGTCCTGGCGGTTAAATTAAACCGGAAACGGCTCGTCATCGTTCTAGAAGACCAGATCTATCTCTATGACATCCAGACCATGAAGCTGCTATATACCATCGAGACATCTCCAAATCCAAGTGGTAAGGGCTTATATTCTTGACCATCTTTGATTTGGCCTTAATTCTAACATCTCACAGCAATCTGTGCTCTGTCTCCCTCCTCCGATAATTGCTATCTCGCATACCCTCTTCCACATAAGGCTCCGCCTGCATCCTTTACTCCTCCGTCCCACGCGCCTCCCGGGAACACACATATTTCACCTACGAGCGGCGAAGTACTGATATTCGATACACTGAAGCTAGAAGCAATCAATGTCATAGAAGCCCATCGATCTCCACTAGCATGCATAACGCTCAACAGTGATGGTACTCTGATAGCTACCGCTTCTGATAAAGGGACTATCATTCGGGTCTTCTCCGTTCCTGACGGTCACAAGTTATATCAATTCAGGCGAGGCTCGATACCTTCCAGGATCTACAGCATGTCGTTCAACACGACCTCCACCCTCCTTTGCGTCTCATCCTCCACCGAGACTATACATCTGTTCAAGTTGAGTCAAGGCCAATCTTCGGAAAATTCTCTGGCATCCCCTTCGGCGCCACAAAGAACCATGAGCCAGAGCTCTCTGAGCAACTCTCCGGATGAGGATGAAACAAGTGGTGACAAAGACTCCTCCGAATTCTCTTCCAGGAAACACAATGGCACTCTAATGGGCATGATCCGGCGAACCTCACAAACTGTCGGAAGCTCATTTGCTGCCAAGGTGGGTGGTTATCTTCCGAAAGGTGTTAGTGAGATGTGGGAACCAGCGCGAGACTTTGCCTGGATCAAACTTCCGAAGTCGAATCCCGGTCCCGGGGGTAATGGCAACACCGGACCCCTGCGAAGCGTTGTAGCAATGAGCAACAACACGCCACAAGTGATGGTGGTGACCAGCGACGGCAATTTCTACGTTTTTAGCATCGACCTTTCGAAAGGAGGAGAAGGAACCCTAACCAAGCAATACTCGTAAGTACTCCTTGTTGCTTGGTCCTCATTGACAGTGCTAATTTGAATTCCAGAGTACTTGACGCAAATGATAGGTTAGGATACTCCGTGACGGATTATTGACCGTCTTTCCCCATATTATTTACTAAGAGCTTACGTTCGTTACGACTCATTCTGGTGTAGTGCCTTATAACCATAGTTGACAACAGCGGGTTTGATTTTTATCTACTCTCTTTAATTAATCAATCATCTAGTCACGCATCCCTTCTCCTTCCCCAGTTTGAGGCATCCAATGTATTTTCTCTTAGCATTGGCTGTTTCTACCTACTTTCTGTTATTCCCAGCCATCTCATGGACTATCTCCAGTACCATACTACTTTCACGTCACATTTTCAATATATCCTAATATGAAGACGAAGATCCAAGCATTAACATCATTCTGTTTCAGTAGAGGGTCTCGTGTAAGTTCTACAAGAACTTCGCACGTTGTACTATATGCGCATTTCAAGAATGCATAGTGGTTTTTGACGCAAAGGCGTATCAAGGATCTATGATATCAACCATCCTTCCCCAAATCCTGGGGCGTAAGCCCACCAAGTAAACAAGATATTAGAAGAGGACATATACGTAAATATTTCTATCGCTCCTTCTAGGCCGCATTGTAGATGCCAGTCACATGACACAGGTAGTCAAAAGTGGAAAATATCATCAAAAATTGACGATATTTGTGAAAATTAACAAAGTCCACCGAACTCGACTATACAATAGAGACAATAAGACAGCGACTATAATATCGCAAATCTGCAGAGTTATCAGCCTATTTGCGGAGAAATTGTGCCTGCTGACCAAGTCATATATCCACTGGATACCAACGATATATAAACCCAGACACAAAATGCAACCACAAGAATCATAATTGCATATAAAAAAAGAAAACTATACATCCAATACTACTACATACAAATCCCACCAACTCCCAATACCCAACCCAACACCAATGTCAAAAATGAATCAAGAAACAGCAACAACAACACCCCTATCACAGCTCCCCACCACCAAAAAGCCCACCCGCCATGAAAAAGGCAGCAAAAAACCACTCCAGAAATCCTGCAACCCACTTCAAATCGGCATCCAAGACTTTGTGACAAACAACATCCCCCCAGAAACACTTTCCCAATATGGCCTCTCACCAGAGACCCTACAATCAAGTCTCCCAAAACGCTTCACAGTCTATGAGCCCATGCTCCTCCTCCCCGTGAATGCCTTCAGCAGCCCTTCAGCCTGGGGCGCCCTGTACCAATCTCTAACAGCCCCGCAGCAACAGGCCCTCTACGCCTCGCTCGTGAAGGCCTTCAGCCGCATGGGCGTAACGCACATTGCCATCAACGCGCCCATTGCGCTAACAGACACACAAGGCCACGAGAACCGCATGCGCAGTCCCGCGGGCCTTATCCCGCTGTACGGCGACTTTGGACCTCCTCCTGCTGCTGCTGTTAGTACTGCTTCTTCTTCTGTTTTCGCTGGCGAAGAGGGCCAACCGAGCGACGAGGACCTGGAACGGGCATTCTGGGTGCGCACGATGCAGAACCATGGGATTGTGCAGGTCTGGGCGCCGCTTTATACGATGTTCTCGCGCGGGAACATTACTGAGAAAGCGCGGGTTTTGGGCCATGGGGCGGCGCCGTTTGAGGGACTGGAAGTGGGCGAGTTGGGCGGGCAGGCTCTTTCAGATGTGGGCGTTGTTGATATGTATGCTGGGATTGGGTATTTTGTGTTTTCGTATTTAAAACGGGGGGTGAGGCGGGTTTGGGGGTGGGAAATCAATGGGTGGTCGGTTGAGGGGCTTCGACGAGGGTGTGAGGAGAATGGCTGGGGGTGTAGGGTTGTTAGAGTCCGCGAGGATGGAGGGTTGAGTGAGAGTTTGCTGGACTTGGTGGGCAGCTTGAAGGATACAGATCGTGTGGTCCTCTTTCATGGAGACAATCGGTTTGCGGCGGATATTTTGGGGGAGATTCGTGGTGTGATGGAAGGGAAGGAGAAATGGAATCGCATTCGTCATGTTAACTTAGGGCTTCTTCCGACGTCTGTGGATGCATGGGGGAATGCGTGCAGGATGATTGATGCGGAGTTGGGCGGTTGGGTCCATATGCATGAGAATGTGGACGTCCGCGAGATCAAGCAGAAGAAAGGGGATTTCACTCTGGAGATTGGGAGGTTGCGGGCTAAAGCTCTTAGGATGCAGGATCCTGCTGTTGCTTTGGCCGAATGTCGACATGTCGAACAGGTCAAGACTTATGCACCAGGGGTTATGCATTGCGTCTATGATATGAAGCTGCTGGCTTGCAGTGAGTTGCAATAGAAGACCGCTCGTTGAATGGATCATGCATCCTTATAGATTGTTCAGGCTGGTACTGAGAGTTCCTTCGTCGACTTCTTCCGGCTGCAATCGATATGAACCTGTTTGCCCCCGGTATTTGCCAATTTCTTCTTATACTTGTGCACGCTTGTCCTGTAGGACCATAGGAATAGTAGACAGATCATTGCTCTTTGAGTCAGTCAAGCACCAACGCTATAAAGAAGGAACAGGTCCATTCCATGAGAACAAACCCATTCTTTTTTTTTTTTTCAACAAAGAGATATAGTCCCGAAGAGATGCTAGGTATAATTTAAATACTGTACCCAGCCCTATCTCCCACCTAAACCAAACCATGCAAGGGCCTATCAAGCCTCCACTATGAAACCGCTGCCAGTGGTATGTCAGCCTTTCCACATCCAATAATTCCTCCTAACATGGGCTCCACCGCAGAAAAAGTTCATAAATAACAGGTTCGAGCTAATCCGCCCTATAGATAGTGGCGGCGAAGGCAGTGTATACATAGGTACGGCCCAGCTCAACAAAGGTCGAGACCTACAGACCTGATAGCTCTCCAAGCCAGAGATCACCAAACCGGCAAAGAACTAGCCATAAAGCTCTATCATGAGCCAGCAGGCTACAGATCGTATCATCGTGAGGTCAGTGGGTATCGCTACCTGGCCGGACTCATGGGAGTCCCGAAGTTCTACTGGGCAGGACAAGATCAACGATACCATGCCACAGCCATTGAACTCCTGGGGCCCAGCCTGGGCCATTTGTGGCGCGACTGTGGGCGCAGGTTCTCCCTGAAGACTGTACTCTTACTAGCAGATCAGTTGATATGTCGGTTTCAGGAGCTTCACTCGAGAAACTGTGTCCATCGTGATATTAAGCCAGAAAACCTTCTTATAGGAGTTGGGAGGAAGGCGAACAGGGTCTATGTGGCGGATTTAGGCTTAGTCAAGAGGTATAGTGCACTGAGCGACCATCAGATTTTGAAGAGGGAGCGTCAAGATAGGCGTGAATGCCAAAGGAATCCAGGGGTTGGCGTGGGTTTGCAGGGGACAGAGGTATATGCAGGTTGGCGGGCGCATTATGCGAAGCGTACGTTTCTTTTCTCTTTCGCTCTTTCCCTTCTGTTGTATATTTGAGACGAGATTGCTAATCAGATATAGAACAATCCCCCCGCGATGACATGGAAAGCCTAGGATATGTGCTCATTCGCCTCCTCAACGGCCACCTTCCGTGGGAGAGGTTCTGGGCAGCAACTGGTACAGACTTGGAGAGACAAATAGCCGTGGCTGAGATGAAGCGCAATATACGGGTCGAAAAGCTTTGCAAAGGCCTGCCGCCTGCGTTCAATCTATACTTCCTGCATGTCTTTTTGAAGGCGACGCCTGACTACGCCTATCTGCGTGAGATTTTCCGTAGACTGTTTCGGCGTGAAGGGTTCAGAGATGACCAGATATATGACTGGACATTCAAACAGGAGGCGGAGCTTCTACGGCAGCATTGCAATAATAGGCTCAAGGAAAGAGTGAAACAGTTCCTATAACTACATACTAGTGTTATTTGTTAACCTTTGTGATTTGACGATACAAAGGTATCTGCTTTTAGATTTAGATGGTAGTATCCCATCCGGAACTAGTCCGACTTAGTACAGTGAGTGCTTGCCAATATATGTACTTGATAGCGTGTTGCACTCCGCTATCCTAACTTTCAACGTGCAATGTTGAAGGATAAGGGAGGTAGATGTAAATAACGTCACTGGATCTACTTGAGTTGAATGGACCAATGATAGCCGATATTGCTAAGTCTTACTCAGCATTGTTGCCTGAGGCTCTTAGGTATCGTTTACATCACGGGCCATCGATCATCGCAACTCCAGATTAAATCTCCATCTCCACTCGTATTACTTTACTCTCGATCCCTTTGACAGGATCCCTTTGACTAGGTCCCGAACTCGACAAGTCAATACTACTTATTTCCGAGGAGTAAATTACATCCACATCATCGTCACGATGCACCCTCCATCACCCCAATTACTCCGCGCTTTGCGCACGTCCATCTCGGCTCCCAAGGTTACCAACCAACTTTGCGCGAACGCCCGTTGGGTATCTCCCATCTCTCGAATCACCCCCTACATACAAACGTACCGCAATAACAGCAGCCATGCCCGCCCCGTACGGATGGTACCTCGCGCACACACCGCGAAGCCAGCGAGCCGCGATCGGGGCCCGCAGTCAACAGAAGATACGCAAACGGACTTTGCTGCGCTGAACGTGCTCGGAAATATCCCCGCACCTACTACCGCGATTGATGCTTGTCTAGACAATGGATTCCATTTGGATAATGGCCTCAAGCTCACAAACGGCGATGGTTTGTTGCTTGTTGGGGGCGAAGCTTTCTCATGGAGGCCGTGGACAGCGACGGGTGGGGAAAAGAATGCCATGGTGAACGAGAAAGGCCAGTTTGAGGTTGACGAACAAGCTTGGGGTCTTTTGGGACTCGTGTGGCCTCGCCCGGGTAGGTTTTATTTTTTCTCTTTCTGATCATCTTGAGGGAGGCTTTTGCTAACTGAATGCTACGGGCAGACCTCTTGATTATTGGTATGGGCGCTTCTGTATTTCCTCTTTCCCCTGAGACCAGGAGACGAATCAATGCCTTGGGTGTTCGTGTTGAGGTTCTGGATACTAGGAATGCCGCTGCGCAGTTCAATCTGCTTGCGACTGAAAGAGGAGTGTCTGAGATCGCGGCGGCTATGATTCCGATTGGGTGGAAGGGACGGTAGATGCTCTTCGTCGGAGGAATCTTGTACAACTATATCAAACTTTGGAATTGTGTAATATTATATGCCATGTGCAGAGTATAGTCTACACTCATGATGAGTTTCCCGCATCTACAGAGTACTCCGGAATGATCTACCAATAGTTCGACTATGCAGAGGAGACTAACTGCATACGGCAACTTCAGGGCCCCCTGGGCAACGTGACGTATCAAAAGCCCCGTGCCAAGCCCATACCCCAACTCACCTGAATCGATCTCTCCTCACCGTCTCCCTTTCTCCTCATTCCCATAACACCTCTCTATCCGATGCCTGTGATCCCGCCCCATTACAATTAAGCATCTAAGTCGATCTTTGAAGGCAATCCGTCAGCCATGGCGCGAGAAGAGCCCCTTTTGGCTCCGCGCCCTTCCTCCGACCATTCCTCGATTCGGAATGCAGAAGAAGAGGATGCCTTACTAACAGGCGAGCGCACTCACCGCGAACAGCAACGCAGCAAATGGGCCTTCTGGAAAGACGTCGGTCTCTTCTCCTGGGCATTCATTGCTACCATCGCCGTGATAGTCCTCGCCGTAGTTTACCAACATGAAACGAGTAAAAACCATAACGCAAAGCAACCCTGGGGCCCCGGAGGCAAGCCGACCGGAAAGCGGAACTTGATCTTCATGGTCTCCGATGGAATGGGACCCACTAGTTTGACTATGACTAGAAACTACAGACAGTTCACGGAGGGACTGCCCGTGGACCAGACTCTCGTGCTGGATGACCACATCATTGGTACTTCCCGAACGAGGTCCAGCAACAGCCTTGTCACCGATTCGGCGGCCGGTGCTACTGCCTTCTCGTGCGCCCAGAAGAGCTACAATGGAGCTATCTCCGTCCTGCCTGACCACTCGCCTTGTGGAACTGTGCTTGAGGCTGCTGCCTTGGCTGGCTATAAGACCGGCTTGGTCGTCACCACTCGGATTACGGATGCTACCCCTGCCTGTTTTGCTTCGCATGTCAACCTTCGCCAATATGAGGATCGAATTGCGGAGCAGGAGATCGGCGAACACCCGCTAGGCCATGTAGTGGATTTGATGTTCGGTGGTGGACGCTGCCATTTCCTCCCCAATACAACGGAAGGCAGCTGCCGTGGCGATGACCGGGACTTAGTAGAGATCGCAAGCCAAAAGGGCTTCCACTATCTGAACGACCGGAAGGCCTTCGATGCCCTGAACGGCGGCTCGGAAGCCAAGCTGCCGCTCTTGGGTCTCTTCGCGGAGAAGGACATCCCCTATGAAATCGACCGTCGCAGCCAGGACGGTGTATACCCATCCCTGGAAGAAATGACCCGTACCGCACTCAAAACCCTCAGCCAAGCCACCGCAGACAGCGACAAGGGCTTCTTCATTTTGATCGAGGGCTCCCGCATCGACCACGCCGGACACGGAAACGATCCCGCGGCACAGGTCCACGAAGTCCTAGCCTACGACCGGGCCTTCGCAGCCGTCCTTGAGTTCCTGGAGCAAGACTCTACCCCAGGAGTGGTAGTCAGTACCTCCGACCACGAAACGGGCGGTCTGGCTGCGGCCCGACAGCTGCATGACGCTTATCCGGAGTACAAATGGCTGCCAGGCGTCTTAGCTAACGCCAGCCATTCCTCTGAGTTTGCCGGCGCAGCACTCAGGGAATACCTCTCCAAGAATACGGATGCCAAGTCTCAGCGCAAATTCGCTCGCGAATTGTTGGAGAAATCCCTGGGCGTTTTCGATGCGACGGATGCGGAAATCGACCATCTTCTTGATCCCAAACTGCCTTATACTAAAGACTACGTTTTTGCCGATATCATCAGCCGTAGGGCGCAGATCGGCTGGTCCACGCATGGACATTCAGGTATGTTCCCCTCCCCCTCTCTTCTCGGTAGTAGACGTACAAGCTAACAACCCATGGTTTAGCCGTCGACGTGAACATCTATGCCTCTTCGACGAAGGACGCCTGGCGTCTGGTGGGCAACAACGAGAACACAGACGTCGGTGCCTTCCTCTCCGACTACCTCGAAGTAGACGTGGAAGAAGTCACCCGGCGACTCCAAACTCCTAGCGAGTGGGCATGGAAGCCTGAAGTTGAACCGTCCACCTTCGCATCTCTCAGCTGGTTGGGAGACCCCTTGGGCGAAACCGTCCGCACCGATGGCTTGGATACCTACCATGGAGAATTCAAGAAGCGCTCCATGGACTTGGATACGAGGGAATGTGGCTGTGGCGAGCTGCATTGAGATACCACAGACCATCTAGCATTCTTGGAATTGGCGTTCTAGGCTTAATCTATGATTCTATATATGTTGGTTTTGGCTTCTGCTATAGATGTACTGCTTTGTGAAATTGTGTGAACGGATTGATATGTCCATGATTGTAGTTTGATATAACGAGCTCATTATAACTGATAAGGATCAACAATAGTTTGGTATCCAATAAGTCCGCAGTATACATCTCTATGACAAATCAACCCTAACAACAAAACGCCGGCCAACACCAATCTATAAGCAAACCCTAACAACCTCCAAAACCACACCCAAAACCCCCTCCCCCCACCACAAGGAAAGACGGGGAAACACGCATACCAACTAACTAAAGAAGAAGATAAAAATCCCAATTTACCAACCCCCCAAACACTCGAAACACCCACCCTCATCCACCCTCTCACCCCTTATATTCCCCCCATTTACCCAATCAACTCCGTCAGGACAACAATCGGGGACATTAAAAGGGACACTATTTTCAGATTCCTGAGAATCATAAATCCGCTGAAGCTGTTCCAGGACGTGATAACACAATTGATCGATTTCGAACTTGGTGTGCGGACAGTCCAGGTAGGTGATTTTGATATAGTAGCACATTTTTCTTCCTTTCCTTTTTTCCCTTTTTTTGGGGGGGAAGAGGAGAGGGATACTGTGATTGCTGTTTTTGTTATTGGTTGGTTGGTGGTGGTGGTGTTTGGTTTTGTTTGTTGATGGTTCTGTTGCTTGGGTTGCTTGGATGGTGAATATCAGGTATAGAATGTGGGGAGTTTAGGAGATGTAGAGGGTTTTGGGTGAGATTGAGTGGGATTCAGCTTGTATTTGAAGTTTTTAACTTAGTCGGTATGGCTTTTCTTGTGCCTTTACGTGGGTTATTTGGAATTGGATGGATTGTGTTCATCTTGGGTGTAGGGGTACATTGAGTTGGCATTGTGGTTTCGTTGTTGTAGTCAGGAATAAGGGGGTTCTGAAAGAGCTTGGTGAAAGCAGTGTTGCCGTTGAAAGGAAATATACAGAATGAACAACAATGCATATGAAACATGCAGATGGACTACAGCAAAAGTAGAATGCTGTGAAAAAATTTATATTCATTGATACGATACTCATCCACACGAGCCAATCAATTAAAAATACATATACTAGCATCAAAACGCAAACAAGGGTATTAGAATGAGTATCAAACGGCATGCAATGCGCCGTTTGCGGCATCGCCACGCGCGATCATTAAAAGCATTAGGACATCCAATCAGAATAAAGTAGTTAACTGGTATAAGGCGACAGACAAGAAGAGTGAGGGACTGCCATGTAAAGAAGGTAAATTTAAAAGGACAAACACCAAAACCACGTGGGTATGGGAGAAGGGAGGGGGGTAAGTGTTATATACCCAAGAAAAAAGAGAAGAATATTCAAGAATGAAGGCAAGGGCCCAAATTTGTTAATCACTGGTTCATAGAGCAACCAGCACGACGACTGCGACCAAGACTGCGAAGAAGGAACCCTTCATGACACGCTCGTTCGCTGAGGCGGCGCCATTCGAGTTATTGCTGTCGTTGCTGTCATCGTTGCTCCCCTGGCTGAATCCAGAATCACTGCTGCCACTGCCACTGCCACTGCTGCCGGTGCCGGTGCTGTTAGAGCCACCTACACCAGGCTCGTTACCAGAGCCACCGCGGTTTTCAGGAACGCTGTTGCCAGTGGTCGAGCTCGAAGACGAAGACGAAGAGGTGCTGGCGCCGAGATCGGGGTCGAGACCGGTAGCGCCAAGAGAGGCGAGCACAGTGTCGTTGTTGGTGAGCTTGAAGGAGCCTTCCAGGCCGTCCTTGTTGGTAAGGATGTACGATTTCTTGCCATCTCCCGAGTTTGACGGAGGATCATAGCACTCAACGGTGATCTCTCCGAATTCCGCATAGTAGTAACCCTTGTCCTTGATGTCCTCGCTGTCCCAGTCAATCTCACCACCGGCCCACTCAATGGTACCTTCAGCGTTGCTTGCCTGACCGGCGGGCCACAGAGACAACTGCATTCTCGATGGGGTCTGAGGGAATTGGTAGCGTTTGGCGGTCTCATTCCAGGTTGATTCCCGGGTCAACGTCCGCTTGACATTTCCGTCGACTGACCAGGTGATGGCATCGGGCTTCCAGTCAATTTCATACTCATGCCAGTCGTCGAAAGTGCTGCTGCCCGTGGGAGCCTTTCCGCCATTGTTGTCTAAGCAAAAGCGTCAGCGTCAGTGTCAGCTATTCCCCAGTTGGGGCAGACGAATCTCACTCACAGTCCAGAACGCCCTGCCAGTAGTAATTGGTTTGAACGTTATCCAAGTCGTAGCCGACAAACTCAAAATCAATTTCGTCCTTGACGTCCGAAAGCAGGATAAAAGCAGACACGACACCTTTGCCACGGCTACTCTTTACCTTCCCCTTGATCTTACCATACCAGACGTAGTGGTTGTTTGCGAACAAAGTACCCACGCTGTTCTTGGGCATGGTGAGGATCAGGTTGCCATCCTCAACCTTGGGGAAACCGCTGTAGACCCAATCGGACGCCGATGCGTTGCCAAGATACTTGGTGTTCAGCGCAGCACTGTCGAGGTTGTCCCACTTGTAGGTCTTGCTTTTGCAAACCGGCGCGGCCATGCAGGAGTCAAGACTGAACGACTGCATGGGATCACAGCCGCCGAGACAGTAAGCGCCAGTTCCGCACTCACCATATTCTAACGGAGAAACGTTAGCACGAGCGTTACACTGTGTTCGAATAGGGAAGAGAACTCACGCGAGCAGCAAGGGTATTTCTCCGGACATTTGTTATTAGCGTCGCACTTGATAGTGTCGGCCCAAGCGAATGTGGAGGCCAAAGAGGCCAGGAGCAGAGAAGAAACAATGCGAACCATAATGTCGATAATATAAGTACTGTGACAAGGGAATGTGCAGTGATGTGTGACGTTTATACAGGAGACTGCAGCTGGCACTAAGATGTGGGCGTTAGCCACCAGTCTGATTGACAATTTCCTTTGCTTTTTTTCCCCCTCGACACCGGACCTTATCGGTATCAGAAGATATAGATCGAACTCCAGGGGAAAAAGGAAAAAAACAACAAAAAAAAAAGATGGAAAAAACGAGTGAACCTACCGAAAAGAGAGCGAGAGAGGAATCAATTAAATAAGAACCTGTCGCAGGACCACTAATTATTGGACAATATATGAGAATCAAGACCCAATCAACGGGCACGCCAGTTAATGAAGGACCGCGGGACAAAATCGCCGCCGAGAGGAGGAAAGGAGTCAGTAAACGAGGGAAACTGGTAACGAACGAGATCTCCGTGGGTCCTCGTTGAAGGGGGATTTAACACCAAACGAGTCAACAAGTAAGGATCCTTGAAGACAAGAAAGGGCCAGCGAAAAATAGGGAGAGGGAGAGGGAGGAAGACGAGGAGGGGGCAATTTTCCTAGAGAGGTCGATCGGGGGTGGAAGTTCTTTAAATGAATCCAATGTCACTCACTAGTCAGTGACTTTGCACTTGTATTGCACGTACTACAAGGGTAAAGTAATCGCCGTTTCCATTAATACGGAGGAACCACGAGACGATGAACCTTTCCCCACGATTGATGGGTGGCACGGCCACCGGATTAGTCCTACTTAATTACCTACTCTTCACACCAAGGAATTGATCCCAAAAAAGATGTCCAGACGATGTCACACTTCTGCCTCTTCTGACAATTACTTATTTTTCTAGATATTGACAGTTCTATTTCAAAAAGAATAAGAAACTATTCTGTGCAGTCATCGGAATGTTCCCCAGAGATAACAAGTTGAAGGTCAACCTTTGACTCTGAGTCTCCGGAATCGTCAGTTGGGAACCTGGATTTGAACATTACATACATACGGTACTGACGATACGTACGGTACTCCAAGGTCATTGACGAAGGTTAGATTGTTCTTGTCTCCAGTCCCGTGCATACCAACAAAAGAAAGAAATTGAAAAATAAAAATAAATAAATAAATAAAAGAAAAAAAAAAAAAAGAAAAAGAAAGAAAGAAAGAAAGCCCTGAGTTTGAACCTCGCACTTGAACCCTTCCCAGGAACGGACCCACTGCCATGGGAAAAACTCAATGGGAGTTATCCTTCTTATCGGGAAAAAGCTGCCGATTGGCAGGTCCGGACAAGACAGCCACACTACTCGTAGTAGTTTGTGGACACTAACATTCACCTGGCTTCCATAGTGATTCTTCTGCTCACAAATTAAACATGTCTTACTCCAATCACCGTCGTTGGTTCCCTGGAACCCCTTCAGGGCCAATGACAGTTTCCCCAACGCAGGGCGCGTGGATCTTTTGTCTTAAGGCAACTCGATTCGAATCAGGGCATCGATATCACCTGATCCCTATAATCCCCTCCCTCTTGAGAGACATGACGATTTCATCCTCCGTCCCAAAGATACGTACTCCGTAGTATCAAGATACACTGCAACCACATTAATCTATCTCAATAATTAATTTTAATCTGCGGCAATTTTTCTTGTTTGACCTCTCCACCGTCTAACCGTGCACCGAGGTTTTCGATAGATAGGGGGGAGGGGAACTGATGATCCCGAGAGCACCACCTACTCCAGCTACCACAGTGGAACACCCTCCCAATCAAGGAAGCCTAACGGTTCTCCCGACTATTTATGACCGGGACTCCAATCTTCGGTGACTCTTGGTGTTCTTGGTCATTCAGCTGTGTTAGATAAGAAAAAATGTCTGTCTCCCATAGCGAGAGAAGAGATTGAGGAAAAAGAAAAGAAAAAATAGAAAAAAAAAATCCACTTAATTCTATAATTAGGATTCTTTTAGGAAATTTCTCCGGACATGTTCACATACCGTTGGAATGTGTGACGTCGTTCGGAGGCAAATCTTTTCTGAAAAGGAAGCCATTGTCTACTAAACTCCGCTGGTTTCAGCTGACAGCTACTCAAATAGATTATGTTTAGAATATGTCGTTCATTCGGACCGAAAGATAACGAAACTAAGTTTGCCGGGTTTTTATGCAACCCGAATGCGCCATGGGAGTTTTTTAATATGTATAAATAAAATACAAAATTTGAAATTATAGGAAAGAGAAAGTGTGAGAGAGTGAGTGAAAATAAAAAGAAACAATAATAATAAAAAAAAAAGGAAAGGAAGAAACGACAGAACTGAGATTTTTCTTACTCAATACCACTGGTGGTTCGCTAATAATGGGGTAATAGTCAGGAAGTTAACTTGGCACTCTTAGCCCATTGATTGCAGCAATGATAGCCTGCTCTACTGAACTTTATTGGGTTTGATAGCTGCTCCCAGCGACCAGTGACATTCTCCTTTTTCCACCTGCCCAACAGGGGTAGCTTCTGATGCATAGACTAACTCCCGCATGTATGTATGTACCTACATTAGCATCCATACATACGATAGTAGATACATGCATGGACGGGTCAGTCAGGGCTCTAAGATGGCTAATTCTATCATCCAGCAATGTTGACAGCGATAAACAAGACAAACTTTCCCGGCCTTGATCTGCTCTGACATCATGGGTATGTGTGTGTATGCGCGCTTATCTCTCTCTCTCTATCCCTCAATTCCGTGCTTCATTTCTGAAATATTCGTGCACTTGACGGCTCTTCTGCTATTTTTCTGTTTACGGCAATTCCCCAATAATAAATAAACAAACAAAGGAAATTTGTGACTTATCTAATCGCGTTCCCCTGGCATCAATGCCGTTTTCGGTCTATATCAGCAATAATGCTCACTGCTGCAAGGGACATTTGTCCCGTGTACATACGATGGCCTGTCACTTGTTTGAATAGGAGGGTCTTTCAGATGACGACGCACTGGGACTAAATTCAAAGGGCGGCGAAGGTTCATATCACATCAGTAATGCAGACTGGGATGGTATTTGGTTTCTATGAGTTATCATGACTCGAGTGCCTACCAGAGGCCCTCGAAAGCCATTATTGATATCTCACTGGCAACCCCTCCCCCGTATGTTTTGGACTATCAACTAACTACAGCTGACGTTGCTCAAGGCAGAAGGTTCGAATCATCCCTATGGTGAGTCATGTTGAGACCAGCCCTTTGCATGCGTGCAAGGCCAGTCGGACCACAAGTGGCCAAAACAGAACTCGTTCACAGGAGGCCACATCTAAACACAACCTGACATTTCCGTACATGCGTACAATCCCACTCGTGCTTCCATTCTATTTGCTACGGCTCAGATCATATGGTACCTTTACCACGTTGCTCGAATCGCCTGGACAACATTCCACAAAATTCCAACACCCCGCAAACAGTTCACCCTTGTTGATTATCCCTTTGCTTTCCCTTACCTTTATATTTTTCCCCTTCTTTCCTTCTTCTTTCCTTTTTTTTTTTTTTTTTCTTTTTAAAAAAAAAAAGAAAAGAATTGGAAATCTTCCGCCCTTTAAATTTCTCCGCGCGCCTGACTTGATGTGATGTCATTTTAAAGCAGTTGAGATGAAACAGTGGCTCGAAGCACTGCCCATCCGTTCAACGGCAGCCCTGCATCTATCGAATGGGTCTTTTCACAAAATTCTTGGCAATGTTGGGGCGAGCGGTGTCTTTGACCAAAACTAACTCTTTCTCGCATGGGTCCGACGAGTAGGTCACGGAAACCCCACTGTAGACATTTCGGCCGTCCTTCCATCGGTTGAACACCTCCAAAACCTTGCGAGCAACGGTTGTGCTCGTGAAGACAGCCGTTGCTACCGCCCAATTAGCTGGGATTTAGTCTATAGGAGACCCATAGTTTTTGTGCTACTAACTCACCATTACCAGAATTGAAGACCCAGAGGAAATCAATATTCCCTGGTCCAGCCAAAGTACGGATGTCCTGCTTCCATTTTTCTGGCGACATATTGTCGGCGAAGAGCCGCTTTCTTGCGAATGACAGACGACGACGCTCTCGGATGGGCTGGTTCATCCGACGGTGGTCGTCGTTCCAATCAATAATCTCAACCAATTCAACGCGGTAGCCGCATCCAAAACGCCCGTAGCCAAGCATTTGCTCCATCTCCTGGTTAGACTTCAGGAAAGCAAGCGCCTGAGACGCATGCTGGAAGGTCACTCGCGTCCTTCCGTTGGTTTCAAGTCGAATGTCCTGCAATGGACCCTCATGGATACGGGTAGTAAGATACTGAATGATCTCTTTGGAGGTTTTGCCATAAATACGAAGGACTCCTGCCTTGGCCTCTGGGATTTCTGGAAACATGGGTGCAGAAAGTGCGACGTCCGAGATTCCTGACATTCTCGTATCGCCATTCTCGTCATTGTTCGAGCTCTGCTTGGACAGAGAGGCCGGCCCCATGGGCAACGGAGCCATGAAATGGCCCACCCCTTGAGGTTGGGCTGGGAGGCTTGAGGTAGAACCAGCGACCTGAGCCCAGCTTCCAGTCGTTGGGAGCTGGGCGTCAGACGGAATGTTCTGCAAGACGCTGGTGTGACAGGTGAAGCTGTCTTTTCCCTTCTCGACCTCGTTCATGAGAGCCACGACAGCTTGTTGCTGAATCATATTGTGACTACTCACGGTGTTCTGGCAGTTTGTAGCCTGCTTCTGTTACTGAGGCTAATCCTGTGTCAGGATGTTGATAGAGCAGCTTACCACATCGGCGAATTCGTTAGTGGGAATATGCTCAACAGCTTCGGAGAAGACATTGACAATCATAATGCTCAGTTTGCCAATCTCATTTGCAGCATTGTGCTGCTCGTGCTTGCGGAACTTGTTCAATCAGTAGTGGCTTCCATAATTTCCTCCGTGGTGTGAGAGACGCTTACATGACATGCGATGCGGTTAAGATGACCCAGGGCCTCAGCCATGGCTGCTTCAACAGAGTGGCTTGCCATCATGACGGGACCCAACCTGGTATAACGGAGCCGCTGCTACTAACCTCCTCAATAGATAAGATAGTGCCCTGGAAGGCACTCGTGTTCGTGGAAGAGTATCTGAGGGCTCCTTACCAGCGCGGTCAGTATCAGTGATGGATACGCGCGGGTACGACGAGGTCCATGGAGTCTCATACCGTTCAAAGCCTCCCTGAGGCTCTGTCGACTGGCCTTCAGGTTGAGCACACGTCGAGGAAATACTTGCGGGAGATAGTGTGGCAAATTGGTAGGTATAGAAACAAAGGCACTGATGGCGATGAGAAACCCCAAGAAGGCAGTTGCCGCGGGTAGGTGGTGGATTGGAAGGATGTGGGATACAGTCAGTCAGTCCGCTACAGAAAGTGCGTCAAACAGCCTTTCTGCTCAAAACTCACAGCTCTGTTGTCGCCAGTCTATTAGACTGCTAGAACATTGAGCAAATGCTTTTGACAGACCACACTTCTGTAGAGAACTCTGGACAGTACTAACAATCGAAGAAACAGGGAGTGAGCGATGATTGATGGGGGAAGGAAGAGAGGCGAATCCTTGAGAAAGGATGGGAGAGGAAGAAGTAGGGAGTGATGGCGGAAAGAAAAGAGAGAGAACGCAGCGTGTCTGCATTGGGACAGAGGGGAGTTGTCACCTGAGCCCATACTTGAATGAGTGAATTGATATCGTAGTAAACAAAGAAGACAACCACAGGAAAGCCATTGCCTGCTATATAACGAACTTCACATATTTCTCACCCGCTTCAATGGTAGTCAGAATGATGTGTTGTGTTATATCCTTAGAATAAATCATTGACTTGATAATACCTCTTCTTCTATGTACGGTTGTCTTTCTTTACTGTAGGGTAGGACTTGTGTTTAGTATTCAGTTCAGCACACTGCCATATGATACTAGGAGACACCCCCCCCCCTTCGTACATAACTCTGTGGAGAAAATCAGGATACCATGAAATCAACATGGAAACACCCTTGTGAGACATCTGAATGACATTTGAAAGATGTATAGTACACATCTCGGGTCCCATCAATATACATGCCAGAAACGAACAAGCTTGTCCTGTGCAAACTGCGCCTTTTTACAAAGCAGTTATCTTGTAAAACATCCCAGCGATGACACCAGTTTAGCCGGACCATCTCAAGACCATCAAGGTTGACATATTTTCGAAATTCATATCTCATATCTTCACCTCCAGTCAGGCGGAAAGAGGCGGAAACTGTCTCACGAAGCTGCGCGAAACATTAGCTCTTGACTCGCCCTAACAAGAGAAGAAATCCTATTTCAGAGATCGGTTCATAACATACTGAGCAGGACATTCATAGCCCGTTGGGTTCTTGTTCAGATAGAGCTGGTGGTACTCCTCCGCATCCCACCATTGACCAGCAGGCACAATGACCGTGGAGAGAGGCTGTTTGTACCACTCCTGGCTCACCTTCTCTGATACATCCTTGGCGATCTTCTCTTGCTCGTCTCCGTGAGTGAAGATGACGCCACGGTACTGAGTGCCGATATCGGGTCCCTGGCGGTTCAAAGTGGTGGGGTCGTGCATGCGGTAGAAGAATTCCAGAAGAGAACGGTAGGTAACGATGGAGGGATCAAACGTCACCTGCACCGCTTCGGCATCTAGCATATAGCAAAGAGAAAATCATCCTCGATTAGCTTCAGGAACATAGGTTGTAACGAAGTATAGATATTAATACTTACGGCCGGTATCTCCGGTGCACACAGCCCGATACGAGGGCGACGCCGTCGATCCACCGCAATAACCAACCTTTGCATCTAGGAGACCTTTGCCATTACCAAAGTTCTTGCGGAACAGATGCTCGACGCCCCAGAAGCATCCAGCTGCCAGAGTGGCGATTTGCGTGTTGTTGGACATGTTGCGCGATGCAGATTCAGGTGTTAAAGAGAGAAATGGAGCGCTGGTGGAGAACGGACGGAAAATTCTTGAAAATAAGGTCGAGCCAATCGCGGGTGCGGCGAAAGCCATTCAACTGATTTTTTACGTGATACTCGAACAGTTAATTTGCTTCGCAAATCAATTTGCCTCAAGGGTTTCCGCTGAGGGGTACCGGCCAATTTATTGCGACAATTTAGCCAACTGTCACGTTTAAATTGAACTTGTCAGGTTCAATCTTAGTTTTGTGAGTAACCAGGTAGCTTCGAGCAGCACCAGTCTAGATAATTAATTAGTCATTGGAACTAGAAGGAAATATGTTGAGGGTGGGAAATCGGACTTCTTACTATGGTATGCATTCCTTTATTTGTCAGATTGCGGAGGAGTTTCTGCAGTGGCGTCATTTCGCGCAATGACATAATGGCTGGCTACGGACTAGTAGTTTTAATTTTAATTTAGAATCTCTCAGTACCGAACTCGAGACCGAAAATAGATTAAAGTAGAGACAACAGCCTTGGCTTCGTATTGTATAAAAACCCTTTCACACGACGCATCTGATATTGTACACGTTCCGGAAACATTATATGCCATACACATAGAAGAGACAGAAAAAGAGAAAGAAAAAAAAATTGAACACCGAATAGAAAGTTAAGCTCCAGCATGTTTCCAAATCATTTGGTGAAGTTCTCAGCGCAACAGAACGAGGAGAACGGTATAACCCGGATACCGGACCTCATGGTTGGCGTCGAAAATATAAGTTAAGAAAAAGCAAATGGTATCTATTCTCCGAAACACCGTTCCCAAGTATTGGTAAAACACACCCCCCAACCCGAATGTAATGTAAACAGCCCTGAATCAGCAATTAAATTCACCTCAATCCTGCTCCAGAGTTTGAATAGAGGAGGCTCTCCGAGGGCCTTTGGAGATTGGGGGTTGCCATAGCGCTGAGTCGAATAGCGTCCCTGCTGGTGAGACTAATGTCTCGGGGCCGGACTTCCCCTCCAAAAGTGGTCCGTCGTCCTGTATTCTTCATTATGGGAAGAGTTCGGGGTCCCAAAACGCCCGGTTTGGCCTCGTGCTCCTTCTCACCCTTGGCCATTCTCCTTGCCTGCGCGGTGAACATAGTGTTTTCAGGTGGAGAGCTGCCATAGGCTGCAGACCCCGGACTCCGGCGACGGTGAACCCGAAGAGAATTGGCAGAAGCACCAGCGCCAAAATATCCACCGGAAATGCGCCTCATCGCCGAATTGATCCGGATGGCGTCGTCTTTGTTTGCCTTCCAGCTTTCCTTATTGTCCGATGCGGGACTGTTGGTGTAGCTTCCACTCGAAGTACGAACCGCGATCCTAGAGGGACGGTCAACCGATGCGCGGTTCAGAAAGCTGCTGTTCTCGATGTTGCGGAGGGGAGAATGTTCACCGTCTGAGGCAGGAAGCGAGGTCGAAGGAGGAGGCGCAATTGGTGAGCCGCTAGTTTTCTTGGAGAGGAAGCCGGCTTTGAATCGGTTGTTCTTTGGGACATGCAATGTTGGCTCCGGCGGGGCAGGTACTGGTGAAGAACCATACGAAGGACTGATATTCCGACTGGGCACTGGAATGCCACGCGGGACGGGTGACGTTCTAGGCAATGGAGGCTCATATGGACTGCCTTGGGGTCCTTCGGGGAAAAGTTGCGCCCGCGGCTTTTGCGGCGTCTTCTGAAACTCGGCCAAAGAACCGTCTTGCTCGTCATCCTTCCAACGTACGCTTCGTTTCGTTGACTTGGCCTGAGACTTCTTGGGTGAGAATGTGACGCTCTTCCGGCCAGCACCCAACCTACGGCGTCGGGGCGACCCCTTGCCGGGCGAGGCAGGTGCTGTCGGTGCCAAGCTTATAGGTGCAGCGAGAGTCTTGCCAGCAGGGAGTGCTGCAAGACTCACTCTCTTCTTTGGCTTAGGCGACATGGCCTTAGAAGGGCTGAATGTCTGAGCTGACGGCAAGCTGCCATCTAGTTTTACAAGACTTGATGTTACAGTAGAGCACGAGTCGAGCATCTTGGAAAGAACACTCTTGCCCGCCTCAACAGCTTCGTCTTCACTCATTTTCATAATACCCTCAATTGCAGATATGGCCTCGAATTGAGCCTGAAGCAGCAGCTGTACAGTTTCCGCTTCCCCTGCCTTCTCTTGTTCTGCTACCGCCGAAAAAGCATCACGCTCTGCGTTTGATTTCAGGAGCTCTGCTTCGCGATGAAGGTTGGCAAGGTCACTGTTATCGTTGATTCCAAAGTCTTGGAGTTGACGAACGGCGTGCTCAACGGCCGAGTTGATACCTCTGTCCCAAGTGCTCCTAGCCAGGCGTTGGTGGTAGTGCTGCCTACTACTCTCCAACTCAAGGAGAACACCTTGTGCCGTTCTGCGAATAGCTTGGAGATTCGCTAAGGGCTCCTCATTCTCGGAATTTGCGCATACACTGTCGAAAGCAGCAATCCACGAAGACAGCATACCGATCCTGCGGCTAACCTGTCTTGATTTAATCATGTGGGCGGTCCTTTCCTGCCTCTCGGGCAATGAGTGTTCATAAGCATTCCGGATACGAGAGATTCCTTCGCGAACCACTGCGTCTTTCTTTTCCGTCTGCTTCTTAAATTTCGCGAAAGCGATTCTCTCGTAGTCTTTCTGTTGAGCTTTAAGTTCGTTAATCAGATTCATTTGTTCATCGATCTTCACCAGGAAGTCTTTAACGTGACGATTGACGTTGAATACATTCCTCGTAACTTTGGTTTGGATATTCTTCGCTCTGTTGGCATAACGCAGTGTGTTTTGGGTCTCGTCGAAATGCTGGCTGGAGGGACTAACACAGACAATCATCACTGTTTTGCAGTTGCCACCCAAAGAGAACTTTAAGAGCCGAGTGAGCTTCGAATTTCTGTATGGAACATGGTTTCGTTTCCGAGGGTCACAGAGGGCATTGATGCAGCTACCCAACGCGAGGAGCGATTTGTTAATATTCGCACCTTCGAACAACCTCTCGCCTCTGTTCTTCGTGGCACTTGCACGCTCACTACCAGCAAGATCAATTATGCTCAGTGTTGCCATTGTGTGAGGTTCATTGACATCAGCGTTGCGATCCTTTTGGGCAACATTGATTTGGAGAACTGCATGTGACCGTGAAGAGGTGGCGTTGGCCTCTGTCGGGGACATCGTGCGACATTCGTTACCCTTCATGATCATATCCATCACCTGCTGCACACTTTGGGGGTGGTGGCTTGACAGCCCAGATACTGAAACCGATTTATTCGAGTCTTCCCGCAGCATTAAGCCTCCTTTGCTACCACCAGGGACAAGGAGGTCACGGATGGTTTCGTTGTAGATTTCCAGGTACGAGAGAGAAATTTCTGTCGCCTTCTCTCCCGATCTTTCGTCGATACGTTCAAACAACTCTTGCATAGTCATGAAGATTATACCAGGCTGCTGGGCCGTTCCAGTAATTGTATGGGTCTTTCCACATCCGGTCGCACCATATGCGAAGACTGTGGCGTTGTATCCATCAAGAACACTGTCAAGGAGCGTGCGTGTTGTCGCTTCATACACCTCTCCTTGGGAGGCATTCTGGTCAAAGATACGGTCGAAGGCGAATGTCTGGTCTTTAACGCGTTTGCCGTTGGGGACAACACTTTTCGAGAACTTCTGTACCGGGCTGTCTTCCGGAGGGTCGAAGACTCTGAGTGAAATCGGTCAATGATTGCAAGGAACGGAGAGATATTTGCACTGCACTCACAAGCACCTATCATCGATAACCTTGATAATTGATCGAATACCCTTCTGGTTGAGTTTTGGTGTTGGCGCTCCAGCCAAAGAGCCATCTCCAAGAAAGAGAGGGCCATCTTCACATTTAGAGATCTGTGCCGCCTCCCTGATCGTGAAAGGCCTCACTCTAACTGCAACGGTGATAGACGAAGCGTCACTTGGAATCGCCATATTGTTGTTTATCGAATATGAAAGTGGTGTTACCTCCCTCCAAGCGGAAAGTGAGTCTCAGGTCGAGATTATCGGCGCGGGGAGGGCAGTTGTCGAAATATCCAGCGACGCCCTACACCGACGGCGTGTCGAAACAAGGATGAGGCGACGAAGAGATAAGAAATTGAAGAACGGAGCTCATCGACGAAGAATGTTGACTGTGGACCTATTTCCCGACAGCCCCAGAATTTCCCCTGTTGAGTTACGCTGAGGTGCTAGTGTGAGCTTCAAGCCACTGGAGGGACTGTTGACACGGGGGCTTGTTGTGTCAACTCGCCGTTGCCCCGGACGACTGCTAGTGCGTGCTCATAGCATGTCTGTGTTCCTTGGCTTAACCTAGAACCATGGAAAGTTCTGGCACTTGCCTGCGGTCAACCACTAACACCACACACTAAGCTTTCTAACACAACGCACTATGTTAATCCTGATTGGTCCGATCTTACTTGGAGCTATCCCTTGCAATCCAAGCCGCTCGATTCTAATCAATTTCATAGTCCAACTCCGTTTGATTAAGAATACCTCGTCGGTAACAGTCGATTGAAGAACCCCAGATCCCTTTTCTTATCAGATAGCGCTTGTTACACAGATGATTTTCCTGTTTGATCTATTTTTAGTGCTTTGTGCTCGTCATTTGCCATCTTTGTTCCCTCCGCGGGTCCCCCTCTATACCTACATAGTAGGTGTTGATAGTTCTCTAGGTGATTAGAAGTTGACCCCATATTGACACCCAAGGATCCACTAAATGGCGATCCAACCGTTCTCCGGAGTATGTTACGTATAACACACCAACATGGCTCCGAAAGAGTATAGTTCCACATTTATTAGGAAATAGATAGACAAAACCGACGGCATGATCTACCAAGGACTACGCACTAGGGAGAATACGCAGACCGTACAGGATATTGGCCACGAATTCTCCTTGTGACTGCTTGTATACAGATGATTCTAAGGGTACGTGTCAGGTCAATGTATATTCTCAGCCACCCAGTGAAAGATCATGAACGCCGTCTAATAGCACCACGTCCCAGCCCTGCGCTAGACCCATAGAATAAAGAGAATACAATGAAAACAAAATACTCATCAAGATAGAAAATTATATGGTCTACTTTAACTTTCCTCCTCTTCATCATCGAGACTAGGAAGAACAACATCCCAACCAGGATCCTCTAGTTCGAGGTCAATCAGTTCATCAGTCGTTTCAGTTTCATCTCCGCGCTTGCGAAACCTGAAAGCAACTGGCTGTCCATTTCTAATTTCAGCCGCTTGTAAGCTCAGAGGGGCTGCAGATCTCCTCCCCGCCCCTCGTTTTGGTGCTTCATCTTCATCGAACTGCGGCGTTTGAAACTCAAGTTTAGTCCAACCCTTTCCTAGATCATTTTTGTCTACTGCAATACCAAATTCAATATCTGATGAGTCTTCCGGTACCGGATCGCCATTGATTTCTGTTAGACCGCGTGATTGAAGGGCTCGGAGAAGTGTAGCTTGGGCGGTTGGAATCGTTGCGGAAGGTGGGAACATCAGGAGCACAGTCATCTTGTGCTTTTTGAACAGTAGCGTCCAACTTAGAGAATCAGGCTGTGACTATATCACCATAGAAAGTCAGCGAAATCGTGTTCACTCTTCACGCACAGGTAGCGAGTCATTAAGTCAAGCTTACCATGATGTAATTTTGATTTGGTTGTTGATTGATAAGTTTAGTAGGCCCCCGGAATTCCTTTTTCCCGCAGTTTTTGAGTTGTCTCCTGAGTTGTTTAAATTAGAATCCAGGTAACCCCAGGCTCGAATTCTAAAGCAAAGGATAAACGTGAATTGAAAAGACCTCTTTGGTTTCCCGATACGGGTGCCGTTGCCTTTATTGATAGCACGTGACCGCCTTTGAGTGTTTCTGAACACTAAGACACTGATGGTTTATTGGCCCGAGAATATATTAGTAGGCTTAGCATCCAACTGGCCTGTACCCCGTAAAATAGCTATACATCATTGTTCTAAAATTATTGCAAGGTACGAGGAACTGCCAGATACCCCGGCCTGTCGGGGGTTTGAAACACCGCAGATTGTTGGATATGGTAGCGGCTACATTGGAGGGAAAGGAAGAGTTTACAGTATACTTATTGGGGGTTTATTGGTTGGTCTTACTGAAGGGAAAAGCGACCTATAGTTACATATATCTATTTATGGTGTTACTTTTGAGATGAGCCTGCGTTCTGCGTCGTTTTTGAGGGTATATAACTAAGTATTATTCTTACTTTATGTATTCCTTCTTTCTTATTATTTTGACTACACTCTATCCCATATCCACTTCTGCATCCTTAACAAGTAAATTAATCAAAACACTCCAAAATGTAAGCAAATTACTTAACCAGTGACCACCTAACGCTCCTTGATTTGTTCCGCAATCATACAGTAGTTATCAGAATAATCCTACACTAAGCAGCCTTCTTCCAAGACATGGACTACTCAAGACAAAGGCATCACCTAGAATGACCGGTTGCAGTACCACATAATACTTTTCGAGTTCTGATCTCGATATCGGTATAATATATATATTTTTTGTATACTTCGTTCGGCAGAGTTAACTCCTAAAGCTAGCCTTACCTAAGCCAAAGCCCAAGCAAAGAACGGCGCTAAGTCGGTCCGAAAACAGAACAGGAAAGTCAATACAAATCCATGTTGTCGCAGAGAGCCAGCTTCATTGGAATTTGAAAAACGCCTTATCTGCTCTATAGCCTGTACTATCTCCCACTATCCCCGATTCACATCTACAATACAAAACCTTGTCGAGTTCATTTGTCACCATGGACTCTCACCAATCGTCAGACGCGCACCCGCGAGGCTCAACAACATTAATGGAGATACTCCATTGGGATAAGCTCTTTGAATCGGATGCGCCCCCCAGACTTGGAATTGAAGTCGGAAGACGTCTACCCTACACTGCCATGTCGGCCTTCTCAGTTGGTATGGCCATCGGGTCGTCTCACGGAAGTAAAAAGTCAGCATATCGCTTCCGTGCCGAAAACGCTCATCGCTTTCCTACGACATCGACCGGATGGTTCCAATACCACAAAACGAAGAATTACACGGCAATTGTTGGGGGAGTCAAAGAGGGAATGAAAATGGGATTAAAACTAGGCTTCGGTGCACTTGCGTTCTGTCTCTTCGAAGAAACAGTGGATTATGCCCGGCATGACCGGAGAGACTTCCTGTCTACAGTGACAGCTGGGTTATCATTCTCTGGCATCTACAGTTTATTAGGTTCGTTTCTTGTTGATGCTACAAATTGACCTAGAAGCAAGTACTAAACATCGGCTGTGTTTAGCTCGTCACGACGTTTACACTGCTGCTCGCACGACAAAACTTGGGCTGAAGCTGAGTCTGGTGTACGGACTTATGCAGGACGCTCTAGAATCTTTGAAGGGCAACCGTCCTGCATACGTTAATTTCCTTCTGGGAAATCGCCGATCGAAGACGGAATGAGGATTCGACGTATTTGACCAACGAGTCGTGATTCTTGTGCCGCTATCCTACTTGGCCTAGAGTCGATAGGATGTGGTACACGCTGACGTGCTCCCCGTCTACCACGGGGCCACAAAACCGTATGGAAACCTGCTGTAAGCAATGGTCCCGAATCCGCAAGGTCTTTTGGGTCAAGCGCCGCCTCCTCGCACCGGCCCAACAGAACACTCTCCACTCATCTCTATACGCACCTAGCTCTCGCCGCGTCACAGATAGTCGCTGCCGCTTCCTGAGATGGGATTTTGCCATAACCCTTCGGACCGAGTCTGTAGTGACATAGCGATGAGGCTGTATTCATGCATTGTCTGTCGTAACAGGGATTCAATGAGAACGGGAAAAGCGGATCTTAAATCCCGGTGTCAATATTGTTTCTAACAGACTTACTAGCTTACTCTACCTAATGCGTGGAAGCTACTACTAGTAATTGAGGAGAAGCAGTGTACCAATCACTGCCAAAGATAAAAAGGTCTTTCGTTGCCTTAGGTATCAATGATAAATTGTATGGGATGTCAGGTGAAATGGGTGGCCCCTGCGTTGTCCCGCTGTCATATTGGATTTTAATCCACAGTACTCGGAAGAGGAAAAATGAATCTTTAGTTGAGGGGAGAGGAAAGGGTTTGCGAGGGAGTTCCTTTGGAAATATATACTGGGAGAGGGAGAAGTAAGAATAAATCGAATTAAATCAATATAAAACGCGTAGAGAAATGTATAGGAGCCGATATGCATAATATGCATCACTGTACTGCAGGTATAACCTCACAAGCTACAAGGTATGTACTAATTTTCAGAAGAACCCATAATAGGCTCCGTAGGTGGTAGGGATTGTACAGGATCCTCCCACTAATCCTTAGCGATGCATGCTTTAAATGCAGGAAGCAAAGCAAGCAAACTGCTGTTCAATCGACGTAAAGCCAGCATAAGCGAAATGGCCCAATGATTTTTGGGATTTTATGGGTTGGGTGACGATCTTCAGCATGCATCTGTTCTCACTGGCCCCAACCGACACCTGTAGATTGTAAATGTACGTATCTCTCTGTGGTACTAGTTCCCTGTTCCCTGTTCCCTACTGCGTACAGCTGAAGTTTAATAAACATCCCTACCCAAAATTTTGCAGTTCTCTCCTACTTCCCCTTCATCCAGTTTTCTGCTCTTATTGTTTGTTGGGTACATCAGACTAACTACCTCACTCAGTGTTTGCAATTGAGAGGGACACAAGCCAGAGAAATATTCTTAAATTCTGGTGATTTGTCAAGGGACTCCATAATTGCGGATCAGTGTCTCTGTTTCGGTGGTGAAGACCCCCCACTAACACCAGCTCAACTTTCGTCGCGTAAATGTATGTGTTCTGGTTTTCCTTTTCCCTATCACGACACCTCCCTCCATCTCCGCTGACTGGGGATACAATGCTAAGGAAAAGAAACACACCAGTCTTTTAGTTTTCTCCTCTACTTTTCTTTTTATTTTATTTTTCTTTTACGGGGCCTATCAATATTGGTATAGATTTCTGGTTCTTTTTTGTGGGGTTGAATCCTCACTGAACAGCAGAGGGTACAAACACAAGAGCACGTCAAAAGAGCGGAGGGAATCCCAATTGATAAGGCCGGGCGGGCACCACTTGGCTCGAGTTGGTTTAGTTCTTTTTATTTTGCTGGTAGGCGGAAAGTTCAAGTTCGCGGTGGAGCTCAACCACAGCATCTATTCGGTGATCCCATTCCCCGCTTTCATGAATTAGTATTCGGCGGAAAGCTCTCTGTCTGGTCTGTGGGTTGCTCTCTCTCTAACCATTATGTTCACTTTTAGCTATCTCTTCCAGAATTTCCGTGGACTTTCGGTTTGTGTCCTATTGTCGTCTCAAACTCCCCGGGGTCTCGGATAATTCATTTGGCTCTCTTTAAACCTCCCCCAGCGACGAAACGGTTCCGTTCTTTTCCTCCCCGCCCTCCCCGTGGACCGAAGATGCCATTCTGAAGCTCTCCCGTGATCCCCTCCCAAACAATTCTCGTCGACGTCATCGGTCCGTGGATTGCTTGCCGGAAAAAAATATACACTATATGCTACCTCTGGAAACTCCCGAACTTTTTCCATCTCTCCATCCCCCATTCTGTTTGACGCTTCTAAGAGGAACGCAACTAGTTCATCATGCGGCGCCATGGCAGGTCCGGCGGAGGCTCGACCAAAGCCCTCGCGCCGGTGTCTGATACGGTCTCGTTAATCCATTCATTCGACTCGGTCACGAATCCCAATCGCCCGGTCCGCCCTTCCCCCTTAGCCTTCTCTCATATTCAAGCTCTTCCGTTGGATCTGGTCGACCGATTGCGCTCGTTCCCATTGTTTCAGTCTACTCCGGAGTCCTTTTTGAACGCGGTGGGACGGCATCTGCGCCCCCAACTCAATCAAGCCAATGATTATATTTTGACGGAAGGGGACGAGGCCAAGGCGATATATTGGTTGGTCCGGGGTGCAGTCTCCGTTACTTCGCGCGATGGCGAGAGTGTATATGTAGATCTTGAGCCAGGCGCTTTCTTTGGTGAAATAGGCGTGCTGATGGATCGTCCGCGGACCGCCACCATTATCGCTCGCTCCAGATGTCTGCTGATCGTCTTAACGAAGGAAGACTTTAGAAATATCCTGCCTCGCTTCCCAGATGTGGAGCAAGCCATCCGAGATGAAGCCCAAGAAAGGCTGATGCTCTTGGAGAAGAAGAAGAAGGAGACATCCGCGCCTCCAGTGGATGATATTATATCTCGCAGAGGGAATAAACGGCTGAGAGAAACTTTCTCTAAGGACATGTCTCTTGCGGAGCAAGAGGGCACGGTGTTGAACTGGAAGTCGGTCAACAAGAAACGCAAATCTCCCAGCCCTGGGTTAGCGGATGGAGTTTCTTCGAGCGCACTCGCCAACGGACTTGTTAACGTGCGTCTTTTACTCAAAGAACTACCTCTATTCGCCGGTCTTCCAGGGGACATCCTTCATTTCTTAGGCCTTAACGCCCAACCCCGGTCGTATCCTCCGTTCACCGACATTATCAAGCAGGACTCCCAAGGCCGGGAGATCTACTTTATCGTTCGTGGCGAAGTTGAAGTATTGACGGAACGTACACACTCAGAGGATGCCTCGCATTCCATGCCAAACACCATTGAACACCCGGGCTTTGAAGTGAAAGCGCGGCTAAAAGCAGGTCAGTACTTTGGTGAGGTTGTAAGTCTTTCTCTAGCGCCTCGCAGGACTGCAACAGTACGTACTATCAACGCGGTTGAGTGTCTTATGATTAGCGGTGATGTCCTTGCCGAGTTTTGGGAGAAGTGCCCCCATGATGTTCGGGAGCAGGTGGAGAAAACTGCCAAAGAGCGGCTGCAATCGGCAGCTGATGGCGATGTCGTAATGGCTGAAGCGGATGGTGTTGGACAATTCGTTGGCGATAGCAACTTTAAAGTCAGCGCCTCGCGACGCCGGTCGATGCCCCTCCTCACACTCACGGAAACTGAACTGGATGGTCCGCATACCAACAAGGCAGATGACCAAGCCGTATTACGTCCCTCGGATCCAGATCCATTCCTCAATGTCGGCTTAGACAAGGTCCGATTGAAAAGTAGGCGCGGATCCGTCGCTCCGTTGACGCCAGAGGAGGTCTCCGGGGAACAGCAACGGCCGTCACCACCATCTGAACCACGATCGACAAGCTCGTCGTTTCTCACCCTGCCCGAGGCTGCTGTGTCGACAACCCTCAAAACGCAGCGCGAGTCGCACAAAGTGAATCGCGGCGTTTTCCCTGACAATATCTTGGTGAGGATTTTTAACCATCTAGACCTTCATCATCTTTTTCGAGTACGGGCAGTCTCTCTACATTGGTCAGAGATCATCAATACATCCACAGATCTGCTGCATGATCTGAACTTAAGCATGTATAATCGACAAATTACCGATGACGTGTTAGTGAAAATCATATGTCCATTCGTTGGGAATAGGCCCCGCTCTGTTGATATTAGCAATTGCTTTCATATCACCGATGAGGGATTCAATAAACTGGCTGCCACATGCGGCTCCAACGTCGCCGCGTGGAAGATGAAAAGTGTGTGGGACGTCACTGCATCCGCCATCCTTGACATGGCGAGCACGGCAAAAGGACTGCAAGAGGTGGACTTGAGCAACTGCCGGAAAGTCGGGGACACGCTCTTGGCTCGGATTATTGGTTGGGTCATGCCTGGGCAACACAAAGATGAACCTGTGAAGACGAGCAAAGGGGTCCTTAAGCCCACCATGCAAACCGCAGCTGGTGCTGTCTTCGGTTGCCCCAAGCTGACGAAATTGACGCTGTCATACTGTAAACACGTCACCGACCGGTCAATGCACCATATTGCGTCCCATGCTGCTCACAGGATCGAACAAATGGACTTGACACGCTGCACCTCTATCACAGACCAAGGTTTTCAATATTGGGGGAACGCGCGATTCACCAATCTGCGGAAGCTTTGTTTAGCCGACTGCACCTATTTGACTGACCAAGCTATTGTTTATTTGACCAACGCTGCTAAGCAGCTACAGGAATTGGATCTGGTAAGGCGTCAGGCTCCAACTTTGGTCGAGGTTATCGCAAAGAGATATAAATATCCACTAACCTTTGAATAGTCGTTTTGTTGTGCATTATCAGATACAGCAACAGAGGTCCTTGCTCTTCAGTGTTCCCAATTGACTTATTTGAATATGTCTTTTTGTGGTTCTGCAATCTCCGACCCTTCCCTGCGCAGCATTGGCCTTCATCTTTTGCACCTGAAGCGACTATCGGTTCGTGGCTGCGTTCGAGTGACTGGCGCGGGGGTAGAAGCAGTGGCTGACGGCTGTAACCAGCTGGAGTCGTTTGATGTCAGCCAGTGCAAGAACCTCACGCCCTGGCTCGAAGATGGCGGACATTCGAAATATCAGAACAAGATCAGGTTTGAGACAGTGGCTCAGAATGGTAGAGTATTTCGATGACTACCGCACAATTCTAGCCCATCCGTATGGGTTCCACATCGCTTGTTGCTGCGCAATATGATGGCCTTGTCGGCCTGGGTCACTTTACTACTAGTTGGCTCCTATATCACCTCACATATCCGAAAACTTATTGTTTAATATTGACTTTTCTTTCGTTATATTTTTCCCTCATGCCGCATTCGCTTCGTGTACCTCGGTGTTCTGTTCCCAGGAGTTGTTTTTTTGTCTTCACGGCCTTCAGTTTCCCACCTTATCATGATTGATGACCGTTATGGGTCTCTTGATTTGCGCTGGTGCAGGGCGCATTTGTCTCGCTTCGTTTCCTCCACCCTTGTGTCATTGTTCTCGATCGGGATGCTTTCCACTATTTCTGTCGACGTTATATGGGCATGGCAGGTGTTTAACTCTGAAGGGAAGGGCATTTGGCAGCATAAATTGCTCCAGGATCAGCTTCATTTTACATTGCATGGTAGGAGCTGATCAATCTCTAGTTTTTCTTGGAACGTCTCTATATGTATCTTAGAATCATCTTCGCTATTTTCCCGTCTCATTATCTCTCTCGCTTCTGCTCTGTCTTGGAAAAATTGGAGATATTTGCGTATCCGAATAGAACCACCGCTTATTCACCACATCGCTCAACTATACGCAACCGAAGACTTAAGGACTCGGAGATTTCCATAGTATTACAATGATCGGTAGTTCTGCGCTTTGTCAACCAGGCTCTCCCTCTCTTTGCGAAAGACAGCTTTGTACAGCAACAAAGGGCCATCAGACCCAACTATTGAATGCGGTAAGAGAAACATTGGTTCCTTTCACCCTATGGAAGACCCATCCGTTGATGGAATACAGGAATGTATAGTTTCAGATTATCCTACAATGCCTTTGACACATACTCTTGCGCATGCGTTCCACTTCCTACACAAATGACCCATACCGAACAATGACATACAAATCTTGCGGCTACGTAAAAGTCATTGATCCCACTATATTGCCCTCCGCAGCGAACGCCCTATATGACAATGTACATTTTATACTGTTTGTCCATGTCCTTTGGAATGCATCGATAATGGGATCTTCACCGAGAAGGCGGGAACCGAAACCCCCAGAGATCAACATAAATATACAGTGATATCCTGTGTACAACATGTACTGGTCTTACTATAGTACCCCCTGGCATCTGTACTTAAGCTACGCTGCATCTTCCACCAGCTCTGAGTATCGTACTCTTTCAAGGGCTGATAGTTCTCATTTGTTGTCCCATCACCTTTTCAAATTGGAACTGCCCACCGATTGAAATGTCTAACAAACGGAGTTTTGACGAGGCTGCCCTTGAAGGCTACGACAATAACGAATTGCTGATACCCAATGCTGAAGATACTGTTGACGACGCGTTACTCTTCGAAAACATACATCTTAGCCCCCCGAACCCTGAACCAATCGAACAGACAATCTCGCAGCAGGTCGAGATTGGTGAGATACCTTCTGCTACAGTTGTTCCTGAGGAAATTTCAACAACCGCCATTGCCAGACCTCCAGTTGAAAATCGCGATGGCGCTACAACTACTGCTTTGGAAGCTGCCAATTCCTCAAGGGCTACGTCGGAGGCCACACAAGGATCGGAAGATGCTACAGCCCAACAAACTGCGCAGAAGCCACCAAAGAAGAAAGCTCGGAAGAATCATGTACCTACGCTAAATAGAGGTAAAAAGGATTGGAGAGATGCATATCTCACTAATCACCACAAAAGAAAAGATAAAATGATGGCCGAATGGGCAGAGGCAAAGAAGAAGCACGAGAAAGCGATGGAAGCAAAATACAGAAAGGGCCCGGTCCGTCCAGATGAGCAATTCAAAAAGCGTGAGCCTCTCACAAGAGCGCCGACAGCTTGTGATTTCTGCAGAGTAAGTACGCCAATCGAACTTGCATTTCATTCTTCCAAAAAGGACCCAGTTCATCTTCCGTCTCGCTGTTGGACGGCATCTAGACGCCATCTTATTATCATTGTCCTACTGACTCCCTGAACAAATAGCTATTCAAGTCGAGATGCAACAGTGATAAGGACACGGAATGTTCAAATTGTGTCAAGACAAACTCATGGTGCGGCGAAACAAATGCATCGACTGAAGTCACTCATTATCGTGGATTAAGCAAGGACCAGGAAGAAAAAATCCAAACACTGCAAGAGGAGCTTGAGGGGCTTAAAAGACGCGAACAGAAATACAGGAACGAAATCGAGGAGCTGAAAAAACAACTCGATGATGTGAGCATGAGCACCACTCCCTATCGCATATGGACATGCTAACATTTCCATCCCTTTCTTCCGGTGGAAAACATGGGTCACCAAAGATGCATGGCCAAAACATGGCCTAAAACCTCCTAGTGCTCTTCTCCCCAATTTTCCTGCAAGAGACAATTTCCGAGCAAACTATTCTCGGGGAAATAATCAGTTTCCCCCTCTGCCGACCTTACCTACCCCCTATGGCTCCTGGCAAACCCTCGGAAGCACAGATTATCAGAGGAACTACGGCGGGAAAGGCACTGCGCAAGTTCCGGTAGCTGGGAGCTTGGGTCCCAGCCAATCGAACCATCAACCTAGCCTAAGCACCGTTGCTAGTGGCTCGTCACAAACGGCTCCTGGCTATCCGCAGCAAAATGAAGTAGGACCTGCTTCACTGACAAATTACTCCCAATTTGGCCGTCTTCAACCAGATACTCTCCTCCATCAAGACAGAGCTGTCAATTTTTACTGTGAGCAGGTTCCTCAACCCCTCGACGGCCAGATGGACGGAATGCCTCACGGACTTCCCACCCTGCCCTATAGTGTCTTCAATACTCCACTGAGCCAAGGGATTCCGCCTATGTCATCCTTGGCTTCGCAATATTCTGCGCCGTTGCAGACCCAACAGCTCCATAGCAACCACATGAATTACTATGCTTCTTCTCCTGCACAGGTCATTGCCCAGGGGGCTCATCAGGTTAAAACTGACTCATCCTACGTCTATGAAAACCCGCTCACTGAGGAGGTCTCTTCTAATTTGCAACAGCCTGCAGAAGACACCGAATTATATAAGGAGTGAATCTGGACTAGTGTAATTTGGTGTCTCTCTCGCATTATCTAGAGCGGGGGCATTGTAATGGTTTCCTATATCTTTCTTTCATTTTACTTCGCTTATACTTGTTCTTCTACTATGCTTCTTGTTGTACAAATTAGTTTTGAGGTCTTAGACCGATGGTTATTTGTATATTACTAGTTGGTCTGTTGAGGATAAGAAAAACTAGTATCTTTCGAAATCTCAAACTATAAATAAGTCTATCCGAAACGCAGTAAACTTGGTCATATTCAATTGCGTAGGCCATTGTGTTTCATAAACAAGTATAAAATCTATAAAAGGGTATTTCCAATAATAGATATGCCAAAACTCCAGAAAATTCTCATACAACCCCGACAAAGAAGGAACTGCTTAGTTTCCATACGCCCCAAACAACGTACCTAATGCAGTATATTGGCTTTCAAAAGGGCAAAATCGTAAAAATGACGCGTGAATAATAAGGTATGATATATTTGACCGTTGCTGCGCACGAAAGCTCATCGATAGCAACAGCAAATCCCTCGACCCTCACACCATTTTCTCAAGAAACCAGCACCGACTTCCCGATCCTCACCAATAAGGCCTAGGCCCTCGGTGTTCAACCAGGTGGCAAAATCCTCGAGGATAATGGGGTCGTACATGAGGATCTTCTCGTGCCAGCTCGGACGACTAGGCGTTCCAGCTGGCTGTGCGTGCATGGCCTTGAGGATTTGGCCAGCTAAGTCGGGTTGTTTCTGATTGAGGGTTGCGCTGTTCTTAGTCGTTGACTTGTTGGTACGGGATGTGCTACATAGTGTTTCTGAGATGGGTAAGACTTGTCTGATTTCTGAGGGCTGATGTGTATATCGGTTCAGGATTCGGGAGGGTGAAGGTAGGATTTCTTCTTCTGAGTCTTCGATTTCTTCGACGTTGATGAAGGACTGTGTTGGTGGTGCTTGGGCTGGTGTTGATTGAGTGTCTGCGGCTTTGAGAGCGTTGCTGTTTGATGGTGTTTTTCTGGACTTTGTTCCTGAAAGTGCGTTTGAGTTGGGGTTTGTTTTGGACCTTGTGGTTGTCTTTCGTGAAGTAGTGGGTTTGCGTGGCTGTTTCTGAGATGCCTTGGGTTCGGAAGAGGCGGGTTCGCGAGTTGGCTCTGTAGTTTGCGAGCTAGCTCGGGTTTCTGAGGTTACGCTTTTACCATGTTTGGACTCCCAGCATTTTTCGAGAAGTTCGATCATTTTCTTTCGGTTCTTCATGGGCTTAAAACCGTACGATGCGACCTGTTTCGATAATTCGGCATCGGTGAAGCCGCTGTAACGCGGCATTTCAGGTTGTGGCTCAGGATCTTGCGAGGTGGTTTGCCTAGATTTATCACTAGCTTTTGTCGTGGGCAAACCAGGCGCTGGGGATGGCTCTTTTCTCGCAGCTGGGATAGCTTTGAGCCTAGGTGCCTCGCCCTTGGGAAGATTAAACGGTTCTCTAAGCGTGACAATGGCTGCATCCTCCAACGCCTTTTCATTACGGTTATCGTTGGTCGAGATCGTCATCCTAGCAGGCTCAGGTGTATCCAACAGGTCCACAACTTCCGTTTGGTGAATCAATGACCCTTCTAGATCTCTGGCTGCAACGGACCATAAGCCTCTTGCAGTAGTAAAACGGGACGTGGGTGTTGAGTATAGTGTTGAACTCAATGAAGAGGGCTCTGCCACAGTATACCTCTCCGACTCACTGATGGCTGCCTGTAGCTCCTTTAGCGAGGTCGGAGAATCCTCTCGCTCTAACTGACTACAAGTTCCAAATATGGGTTCCTGGTTTTCTAGCGACTTTGCAGCTGCTTCGGGTGAAAGCACTATGAATTCAGGCTCCTTAGGTTTGGAAGTAGCTTTTCCTTTGCTTTTCGTGGCCTTTGTTCTTGCAGTTGCAGCAGTTTCTCGAGAAGTACTAGTGGTTTCCCTGCTTGACGAATCCGATCCCTCATGGGAATCATTGAGATAATTTGCTGTCACACGAGCTGTAAGTGTCGTGAATTTCTTAGTCTGTTTCTTCGGTTTCTGTTTGGCCGCTGGCTGTTTTTGCTGGTTATCCTCTCTAATGCTTATATCATCGAGATCATGCGATTCTTGCTTCGATGAACCAAATAACCTAGAATCCACGAGCTGCTCGAAGATAAGTATTAGCCTGAAACACCGGGCGACAAAGATAATACAAGCCATACCTCTATACGTCTACGCTTCGTTGGACCATCGTCTCCAAAATTCCTGACATCACTGCGAGCTGAAGAAACATCATTGAAACCGTACTCAGATAGCAGACTACCAAAACTTTTGGTATTGGCTTCTGCAACCTCCTCTTGACTCAACTCTACCGTTTGCGCAAGGGTATCCTTAGTGGGCGTCCAATCCATTCTCCGCTTCACAGCAGCTTCCAATTGCACTCCATCGCTTCCCAGATCAACGACCTCACTGGCATGCTTCGTTTGCGACAAACCCTTCGGAGTCGACACATCCATAATCTTCTCTTGGTGCGGTTTAGTCTGCGCATTGCCAGGCTTCGCGACCCTCCCTGTTATGGTTTTGTTCGCAGCTTTCTCACACTTGCCCTTATTATCCGCACGCTTCTTCCTGGCACCTGTAGCTTTCTTCGGTGCGCTCTCTTGTGCTAGGCCACCCGATCCCGGGCTAACACGTACCGTCTGCGACTCGCTTGCGGGCTTCCTCCCCCTCCGCTTAGGCTTATCCTCTGAGGAAGCGTTCTTTGAATTCGAAGTGGCGTTGGCCTTTTTGACTGGTGGTTCCTGGGGTGTCTTATTTTCTTTATTCCGTGACGGGGTTTCAAGCTCGAAAAACCTGGAACGTGTAGGAAGTTGGAACAACTCTGATGGTGACCGTACCGGAGACGGAGATGCACTTGGCGGGGACAAATCGAACAGCTTCACGAGATCATGGGCAGGCTGTACTGAAGAACGGTTGGGAATGCGATCTGGGGATGAAGAGAGGACGATAACGTCCGCTGCGGCGCTCATGGTGTGGCGAGTCAAGGTAAATTAGTTGTAGGAATAAGCGATTGACATGGTCGCGGACAATCCACCAATATGAAGCTTTATGAGGCTCGCGCAAAATCTCCGTATTCTCTTTCAGGAGAGATCTATGTCGGCAGTGGTATTTGAAGTGTATGTCGAGCTGTCGAGTAATTGTTGAAGAGAGAATCATTTGAACGGGTTCGTCTTGGCACAAGTTGCTAAATTACCGCTTTAGGAATTACTTATCAGTGGGCAGGGCAACCGATCGTAATCCCTGTTTCCTTACAGCAAATGTTTGCAATCGTTTTGTATTTGATCTACGAGGGGCTGATACTCGTAGCTGCCATTGAAGGATGGTTTAGAATTTGGTATATTCTTGAATAATATTCGTTAGATACTAAGCCACGGTATTGCTCTTCGCGTCGTGTAGTATATACCCGTGAATAGGCGTTCCGAGGCGACACATCATTCAGTCACTGATAATACTATATTTCAACGCGTATGTTGCTCAGAGCCATAGCGCCATTCGCGCCTGTGTTGAAGGAGCGAGGGCCGAGAGCTTGTGTTTTTGGTGGAGGACTCATCCACTAATCTAAGTTTGGCCGCATACGCTCAGGACCATGGCCCATAGAGTCTCACCGAAAGAAGTCAACCAGGCAAGATGGAGCCTGTTGTATTGGAAGTCGCTCGAATTGAGGTCACTTAGATGGAGTCCAGGTTGACGTGGAAATTTGGAGAACATTAAGCAATCAAGTCGCTCCTCGCAGGGCAATTGCACCGATAATGGAGTTTTCGAGTCGTACATCATCACTGCTGCCAGCACCATTTACTTGACCCGCAGGAGCAGAAGGCAATGCTCCCAACTTGTAGGCCTTCTTTATTTTGGCAACATCCGCGATTTCAGCCAGAGTCTCGTCATTGAAAGGCACAGGTGAGCCTTCAACAGATTGTGCCAGGTGGGCCGCTACTGAATCATGGGTAATTTCCGGTGTTACAGACACCTTCACCACCAACAGATCTTTCGTAGAATCGCTGATACCGAATTTCCGGAAGGAGTCGGCAATCTGCAAACTGTTAGCGCCTGAGGCATCGAATTATGAGCTACAAATCAACCTACATTGTTCGTGGGGCTAAAAGAGAAAACAATCTCCGAGTGGACATTACGAGACTTGAGACGCTCATTGAGATAGTCATTTACGGCCCTGAAAATTGCGGACGAAACGTGCGCTCTCGAAAGAACCTGCATATTGTGGTCAGGGTCTTGGTTTCTTTAGCGAGCTTTCTTGACATCAATGCCATACCATGCTTGCATCAATGAACGCATATTCGAAATCCGAGTTCCCGGATATGAGCTGCTGCCGGAGAAAAGGAGCATTCTGGACATCACGGTAGATAGCTACATGCACAGGCATAGTAGAAGGGAGATGGGGCAGGTTTATGGTTTCTAATGTTGAAGACATGGTGGGCTGAGAGTTATGTGCACTGGCACTCTAAAAGCCGACGATGGAGCTGTAGATGCTGAGAATCAGGTCAATTGGCGAAGGTAGTTCCACTTCCACACACTGCAATGGTGATCAAGGGAATAAGAAAATCGGTGATATGCAATGTCCGTATCGGCAAAACTGCAGCTCTTTTCCCCCTCCCCCACTATGATAGTACCGGAGAATGGAAACGAGTTATCGCCGAACGCCCCGTTACTAAGCCATGAGTCACACGTGATTGCACTTCTCGAAGTTTCGGGTAGCCGTAGCGCTACGCCAGTAAGAGGAGCAAACATGCAGGAGGTTTGGGAGCAAACACGCCTAATCCGGAAAAGGGCGAAAGGCTGATATCACCGGCCCGCGGCTTTTAAATAGCTCCCATCTCCTTCGACGCTAAACCGCCATCATCAACTTCGTCATCCCATTTTAACCATGGCGTTCTTTTTACGGCGTCCATTCGCCGTTCCAACGGCGCTGCGTCAAGTCCCCAAAACTGCCAACACTGCTCGATTCTTCCACAACTCACCTTTTAAGCCATCCCAATCTAAGCCACTCGGCCCGGCCACCTCCTCTATCTTCGCGAAATCTAGACAGACCTTTCAGAATGCCTTCCGTCGTACTTACATGCAGCCTACCTACAATGCCGCTCAGGGTGGCAATCTCACTCAGCGACTCCTGTATGGCGCCGCCATCGTTGGTGGAACAATCCTGGCGACCAACATGATCTTCAACCGCGAAACTAGAGAGGATGGTGGCATGGCTCCCTACGAACGTAGCTATCTGAACGAGACTTTTATGCACACTGGACTTGGTATCGCTATTATTGGTATTGCCGCTAGGGCTATGCACATGAACGGATGGTCTTACCGTTTGATGGCCATGAACCCTTGGCTTGTCGCTGGTCTAGGCTTGGTTGGAAGCATCGGAACTATGTATGGCACTTACTACACTTCTCCCGACAAGTAAGTATTCTTCTCCTATCTGTTTGACCTGTATTGCGGGAAATCCGGCTAACAGATACCCAGCTACTTGGCTAAGTACGGTCTCTGGACCGCTTTCAACGTCACTCAGGCAGCCCTCCTCTCGCCCTTGATGTTCATGCACCCCGCTCTACTTGCTCGTGCTGGTCTTTACACTGTTGGAATGATGGGATCTATTGCTTTCGTTGGTGCTACTGCTAAGCAGGACAAGTACCTGTACCTTGGTGCCCCCCTGCTCGCCGGTGTGACTATCGTCGCTCTTTCTGGTCTCGCTCCTCTTGTCCTCCCCGCTACCGCCACCCGCACTTTGATGTGGTCTGAGAAGATCTGGCTGTATGGAGGTCTTGCTGTCTTCGGTGGTTTCACTCTCTACGATGTGCAGAAGGTCCTGCACCACTCTCGTATGGCCCAGAGGGGCCTTATCCGGAGGGATGTTGTCAACGAGAGTATCAGCCTTGAGCTTGACTTCATCAATATCTTCATCCGTATGGTCCAGATTTTGGCCATGCAGCGCAACAACCGGAAATAAGCTCCTGCGTCAAGCCACGTCTAAATAAAATGGTCAAACCTTGATCGGCGACAAGGCCACAAACGACACGAAATGAAACCTCAGTTTCATCTCACTCGACAACCAGAAGCCATGACACTGGGAGATGATCTTGGAGGAAAGTGAATTCAATTCGGTCTCGCCTTTTTCGCAATTCGTTGACTTCTTTATGTATTATATTCGCATGGGATAGCTGCTTGCTGGCTGCTCATCTCCCGCCTCACATGTATAACTCGTTCTGTGAGACATACTAGCCACTCCTGCTGAATCGCAGGGTCAGCAACCTGATTTTATAATCAAGTTGGCATAAAGTCACAGCAAAGATATCTGGGTCTCATGTCAGACGTCTAGAGTTGGAAGTAGTATCTCCGCTCCACTTGAAGAATAAATTTTTATTTGAAAAGAAACAGGAAAGGAGAATTCCCAGAGTTCCTTAGTTATTACGTAGCTCATCCTCCACTTCACCAACTCGAAATAGCATGGTCGTTTACTTTCTATATAGAGGCCACTTTCTCGCTCGAATCGAAATACATGTACGTGTAAATCAATCTTGTACACATCCGAGCTAGAATAACGCTTTCAAACAATTGTTTTAGACAAGGATCTACCACAGTTCACAGCACAAACGCAACCACGCATACCAACGCCAAAGAACCCAAAACAGATCATCCGCCCAGTTTCCCAGCAAGCCATCCCACTAGAAACAGAATCATTTGTAGGCCGCTTCCTAAAGTTTTCCGAAGACACATTGGCCGCTCATACCCACAAAGCCCACTCTCATGCATAAGATTAGTCGGGAAAAGCACCCGAGGCTCCCCCTTATCCATAAGAAGCCTAAGCTCACCCATATCATTGGCTTTGTGCTTGTTACCGGTCAAGACACCAATGACGATGGATAAGTGTTGATACCCATTCCATATCCTAGTGGCGTAGGCACCGCTGTTGGTTCCCTGTGTCGATAGCACCGTTACTACCTGCCGTCCTCCTCTTCACTTTACGAAAGCCATCTCGCCTAGGCCTTTCAAGATGGGCGATGCCTGGGTATTGAGGTATTCTGGATCTACCGGAGATGCATGTTTGCGAAGCGTGTTGAGGGTGGCTATTAGTTCATAGAGTGGTGTGTTGGTGTCGTAGTCGGAGAGCCAGAGGGCTTCGCGGTTGTCGGGGTCGTGGGCGCCAGAGAAGTGTTGCTCTCGACCTTGGTATACCATTGGGGTGCCATCACAGAGGATTGTGAAGGCAATGACGTTTTTGGCGAGCTAAGGCGTGGGTGGTCCATTTCGGAGAGTGGGGGTGATAGTTTGAATGTATCGCAGAGACTTAGATTCATGTCTTTTCTGAAGCTAGCAAACCGAGCAACATCATGATTCTTCAAGAATGTAGTTAATGTTATCACGTCACGACAATTGTGCTTCATGATTTCCACTTGGTCCGGTAGGGAGCTGGTATTCCCTCTTGTAAAGGCATATAGGATGGAGAAGTAGGTGGGATAGTTGGGAGCGTTTGTTAAATGGTCCTGGTAGCCGCAGATTCTCTCCATAGACTTATCGAATACTTCGCCGGTGACGAATGCATCGCCTGTCGCTTTTTGGAATAGTGGTAGGAATTCTGGCGTTACATGTTTTGCTGCGTTGATTGTGTATGTCGACATCGTCGCTTGATCCACTTCTCCAACATAGTCTAGACTATCTTATCCTCTGTTTTCAAATTTGGAAGAGAAATAATGTCATCTCCCGCCCTGCACTTCTGAGCAAGAGGATAGACATTATAGTCTGTAATCTTGCAGTCTGGGTTGAAGTACTTGGGAACCTTCAAAAAGGGTAAACATAGTAATGTTGACATTACAGGCATGAGTCGTAGATCCATCTATGCGCGCAAAGCGGTCTGCCATGGCCTGGCTGATGGATCGTAACTTCCAGGCTCTTGTGTATGCTGCTATACCTGGTAAGAGCAGATTGAGGCCTGAAGCAGAGAGAGTCAGTGTATTAATTTCTGCGCAAATATCATTTCGCTTCAGATGATGGGGGGATGGTGTGGGAAGGAAGTTGTAGGCGGTTGTCTGCCATATGCAGGGGAGGGTGTTGCACACAATATATGGTCCGCCTTTAAATTTTCATTCAAAAGCAAGAAGATTGTGAACCAAATGCCTTATAGCGACTCTAAAGAGTTATGACGATCTCCAGATGTTCTTCGATCCATCGTTTTTGTGGAAGGTTATCTCGTGACGATTCTGTCCGTAAGCCTAATGTACATATTCAGTAGCCCTAAGTCACAAGTCATATGGATTGGTCTCCAGGACACACGCATAGACGGCTCGAGACAATGATTTAACTTGTGAGACGCCATATCCAATATGTCAGGCAATAGCAGAATCCTGTTGCAATAAGGTGATATCGTTTTCTTTACCGATTGCGTATGTCTGCTTCCCCTTAGCTTTCAACTCGGCCAATCTGCTCTTGTAAATCTTGATATCCTTCTCAATGGCCCTCCAATTTAGACCCGCAACAGATGGCCTATCCTTCATCCACACCATATCAGACCATTGGTCTGCCGTAATCTTCCCAAAGGATTTGAGTATCAATGCCACTGTTTTCCATTCCACTAGCCGCTCTTCCGGGAGGAATAACTGAAGGGTTTGCCGTGACCAGTCGCACAAATAAAGGTCTTTGTACAATTTACTTTCGAGGTGAGGAGGCGCGAATCCAGAAATCTTCTCCTTCACCGATATCATGCTACCTTTCATGGCACAAGCTGAGCTTCGTATCCGAACGGTGAGTATCAGAGAGCCATCGGCGAGCCCTTCTAGGTTCATGAAATGCAAGTTTGCAGCATCGAGTTGCACACTAAAATTCCAAAACGTATACTTCCTCGCGGGGACATTGATTATCTCGCGCAATATCATGGCGTTTCCGATTGGGTCAAAGATCACATCGATACTGGAGCCTTGCTGATTGAGTGGACGAAATTGGTCAGGCTGGCCACCATACAAGACTATCTCAACCTTTCTGTTCTTCCTGGGATAAGGCTGACAGCCACATTTTGGATCGTCACTAGCCGTACAAAAGAGAGCTTATCAGAGCTTGGGCATCTTGGTTGACAATAATTCAAACCTTACCAGCGCATTCTCGTTTTAGGACTATGATGGCCTCAACGGAGTGTCTTTTCTCTTGCACAAGAAGATACTACCATGTAGAAGATCTTTGTAAAACAACGCATTCTGTGATAGGTTACTAGAGTAGGAACACAAAATAGGTCAAGTGAAGGGCAGCGAGCTTTTATTCACCAATTCATTGCTTACAAGAGACTGGACATAGGACGACACCGTTAGCCACTAGTGAATGAGGACTACTAGAGCCTTCACAACAATGCACTCTATTCATCTTCATTTGCCGTTTTTACCAAGTACTAGTATGTTTTATTCAGTAACCAAGGGCTGTATTGGCTTTGCCCGAAGAAAAAAATCTATACACATTAGTATATATGATGCTACTACTAAAGTATTTGATATTCAGCTGATTTTTACAGAGCATTCTGAGCTCCCAAGGCCAAGCGTGTTATTGTACGGCTTCCTGCTACCAATGTTCTGGAGGGCTTTGTTCTCCTAAATCTAGCCGCTGATTTATTTCTTCTATCTAACACAGCAGATACGCAGCTATAGTGTTTCACAATGTAGTTGTATACTGTTTGAATCTTTGTTTACCCTACATACAATGGACATTCAGAATGTGCTACATGGTACAATTTGCTTGGGTGCCATGTTGGGGCAGGTTAAGCGCGTTCCTTGCCACCTGTTTAGGCTTCTCTTGAGTCTATAACATTCTTTATTTCCGGGAGAATTGAGTATTTTCTTTACTGACCATAGGTTATACAAGCATATTGCTGTTGTGTCCTAGCCATAGTTCCCATCGACCAGGGCTGATAACTCGCGCTTACATAAGCACACCGCGAGCTAACCTCCGGCAATGAATGATCGCTCCCAAAGCATCTCGCGATCCCCAGGCACTTGGAACAATTTCGTCGAGCCGGAACTCGCCTTGTGTTTCTTTTCTCGTGGCAGACTTTTCGGTATATAAACCTTTACCAAATCTCACTCCCTCTAACGCCATCATGTCCGGAGAAATGGAAGTAGACCCGCCAGTTTCGCATGAGCAGGAGGAAGCCCCGGCGCAATCTGGCGGCGGCTTCGAGCCACGAACCCAGGCCGGGGCTGTTGCAGTGCGCAGTATCGAGGGCTGGATTGTGATCGCCACCAATATCCATGAAGAAGCTTCAGAGGAAGATGTGACCGATCTGTTTGCCGAGTATGGAGAGATTAAAAACTTCAACTTGAACCTTGATCGCCGGACGGGTTATGTGAAGGTGGGTTGATATTTACTTGGATTTTGCTTTGCTTTGGTTTCATCACCGGTTTATCGTTGTGGCAGTTATTGAAATGGATATGACGAGATATTGATTGTACATTGCCCCAGGGATACGCCTTGATCGAATATTCCACTCTGCCCGAAGCTACAGAAGCCGTCAAGAACTTGAACGGGACCAAGTTGCTCGATCAGACAATTCAAGTTGACTATGCATTTGTCCGGCCGCCTCCCTCGAACAAAGGCAAGGCTGGTGGGCAAAGGGGCGGTGGTCGTGGTGGACGAGGCCGCAGCAGGAGTCGCGAGAGGAGTCGCAGCCCCGGCGCGGATGAGAGGGATTAGGCTATGTCATTCAGATTGGTTCTGTAGACCCCTTCTACCAGTTCCGGAATATGTGGCTTGATATAGCCCCGGCATAGTTTCCCTTTCTATTTTCCACATGTCCCAGTTCACCTGCGTCGGTTTTTTTCATGGGAAGGTTATGCCACGGTTGAGAATCATGAAGACGTTGGTTCTGGTTTCGACTTCTACGCACCGCTTCGATAGACATTGATTACTAGGGTGAATGTGCTTCCGGCCAGCATTATCTCTTGGGGGGCCTTCACAGGGTCGTTGTCTGACGGGATGGTTTTCCAAAGAGATACATGCTGGCGTCATGATCTAATAGCAATCCGGTACGACGGCGCACTTCAGGAAGATACCCGATCGCTTGCTAACATTGGGGATAGAAAAGACTCCAATTATTATGATTTCGCATTACTAGGATATCCAAAAAATTGACTACTAGTTGATTCCGCGTGATAACGCATGATATGCAATGATCCATGCGGCTTTTGTCTTAATTTGCTTGCTTTTAGCTCCATACTTCTGTGTTGGCACAACAGCGGAACATTTTTCATTGAGAATTGGGTTGTAGTTGCAACTAGCGTATCGAATTAGAAGGTCTGCTGATCCTGTAAAGTTAAGCTACTGTTCCATTAAGCATTTCAATTGGAATACGAAGACGATATCAGAAGACTACGTAGGGACTCATGATCTAGTTTTCAAGGGCGCGTGACACCATATGAAGAAACAACAAGGGTTTTGAGAGAGCCCTTTTTTGTATTGAAGGTAGTTGAACCAGAAGGATTTCAATTAATCGTTGTACTGTGTGAGTAGAAACAATCAGAAGTACTACTACTTACCCTAACCGGGTTTCCAAAGACGGCACGCATTCCAGAGAAGGACCAGTTAGGGTATAAAAGCGCCGGCTTGGTTCCCGCTGGACCTTCCGCGTCGTTTTTAAGTGCAAACTTAACCCCCGCACTGCCCCCCACCAACTTCCTCCACTATGGTGAGTGCGACCTCGTCGTACAACTGGGAGAACATGGCTTAAATTTCATACTTCTACTCTTCACTCAATTGATCGCAGGACGCTCTCTTCCTTTCCTTTACAATTTGAAGTTCTCGTCCACCCGTTCAAGGGTTTCCCCCATCTTGCATTGGAAAGCATCTTTAATTGGTGGGGGTTTCCTCAAGTCGAGGACCCCCTGTCCGTTGGAAGCTCCCTTCATTAAATTAACCACTATACAATTGATCTTTTTAGCACCGGGAGTTTCAAAGAAGACCGGACATATATAGAATACAGGGACCATGGCTGCATTCTCACGCATCCTTAGATTCATTTGCATATTTATGCTTCTATGTCGTACCCATGCGCTGGCGCTGCGGTCGCAAGACATACTGGGGCCACCTCCCGAGGCACCATTCGTGCTGGATGCACCAGCCGATTCATCGTCAAGCCAATCAAGCCTGCCTCCCTTGGAATCGCCTCCCGAACCTAGCGAATCTGTCGGCCGCACGCTGCAAGATTTGCTTCACGCCCTGAATGTGATGCAGGACAGTTACTTTGAGCTATGGCAAGGTACATGGCCCTCTAGTATCGATTGGACTGCTGCTGTGATCGGTACGCATCTCTCGGCCTCAGTCGCATCATTGTCATCCTCCACGGACGATGCTTCGTCTAGTATTTTCTCAGATGCCGATGTCTCAGCTGTCAAGCATCGCTCTTTATCCTTTGAGAACCTGATCAACCACTTCTTTGACCAGACTGTAGCGTTCTATTTTGGTGAAGATGCCTTTGCAGTGAGAAATCAGGCCTACGACGATATGCTGTGGGTTGTACTGGGTTGGTTGGAGAACCTCAAGCTGCAGGTATTGCACTCAGATTTGCACTTTGACGGGCCTTCGGGGTCCAACCTAACCAGGAGACACCACTGGCATGGGGCTCAGTTCCGTACCCCGGCTGCTCATAGAGCGAGGCTCTTCTATGGGCTTGCGTCCGGTGGGTGGGATATCTCCCTCTGCGGAGGTGGAATGATTTGGAACCCGCGCTTAACGCCTTATAAGAACGCCATAACGAACGAGCTGTATATATCGGCTAGCATTGGGATGTATCTCTATTTCCCAGGTGATGTGATTGACTCACCTTTCGTACCGAGCAGCGTTGACGATCAGATATGGTCGGATGGTTATCCTCACCACCCCGCTCATCTGCAGGCTGCGATCGAGGGGTACAAATGGCTCAACGCCTCGCACATGACGGGGATCGGGGGACTTTATGGGGATGGTTTCCATATCAGCGGGTGGAAGAGCGCTGAAGAGCCCGGCACCCGCAAGTGTGACATCCTGAATAAGATGGCATACACGTATAATCAAGGAGTGATCCTCAGCGGGCTGAGGGGCCTCTGGCTAGCCACTGCTTCGTGGCAGTACTTATACGATGGGCATGAACTTGTCCGCAACGTTATAGACGCAACAGGGTGGCACAACAAGAAAAGTAAGAAATGGGCCGGCCTCGGCCGTGGAGGCGTTTTGGAGGAGGCATGCGACTCCGGGGGCAGCTGTTCTCAAGATGGACAAACATTCAAAGGAATCTTCTTCAATCATCTAGCGGAATTCTGTCGACCCATCCGCCCGCAAGAGGAACGCTTTTTGGCGAGTGCAAACCAGACGACGGGACCAGGCAGCGACTGGGAGTACATCCATGATTGGCATCAAGCACAGTGCCGCAAATATCGGCCTTGGATCGAACACAATGCCGAGGCCGCTCTGATGACTCGAGACAAGGACGGCAAGTTTGGCATGTGGTGGGGCAGGCGATACGGTGAAACTGATCACGCTGTCATCTACGAAAGCCCTCTGCCCCCGGATGCGGTTGACTATCGGAACTATGGCGACCACGTACACGGCTCTCAGCTACTTCACGGGACATCCCGTTCATCCGGAGATTTCAGATTTGGAGTGGAGAGACCAGTATACCCCGCATATGTACCCGGCCAGACACGTTCTACTGGTGATGCAATTGCTCTTGGGCTGCATCAGACGGACTATAACGACCGAGGCCGCGGGAGGACTGTGGAGACGCAATCTGGAGGTGTAGCTGTCCTGCGAGCCTTGTACCAGTGGAAACTGAGCGCATCTCATCCCAGTGCTGCCTAAATTTGGCCATTGGATGGGAGTCATTTTTCCGTGTGTTGCGTTGTATAAATTATATGGGAGCATTCTTACGATTGGTTATGTTTTGGCGTTTGGTCTGAGTTATAAGGCCCGGCGTTGAGGGAGTTGGCCAGCGTAGCCAACGCAAGGATTGGTTCTATCGGAAGTAAAGATGCCATGATCATTGGTTTGCTAGTATTGGTCCAATGTATATTTTATTTTTATTTTTTTATTTCTTTTATTTTCTTTTTTTTTGCACTCGTCCTGTTACATCTGGGACGAGCTTAGGCCACCTGGTCTAGGATCAAGGGAGACAAGACTCTCGTTACCTTGCTCACGTCGACCGGTCAAACGGGTTCTATTTTTGATCACCAGGTCTCTTGTCGGACAAACTTTACTAGTATCCAAGCAAGGTAAACTAATTCCCCTCCTGTGAAGGCAGTAGGATGATGTATTCAAGAACACACGAGGCCGTCCCAACAACCGGGATCGATGATCGGACATACATACCCATCCCTTCTGCATGTCGGAAGCACATTGGTGCTCCGGAGCAAGGGTTAATGCTGCAGAGTCACAGTCATTCAACGGAGTAAAAGTACGGGATTTGAATGGGTTATGAAGTAGGTGGTAACCTACCTAGACAGTATGTACATACCGCTGGGTTTCCCTCCCCTACTTAACCGTCTATCAATGCACTTGGCCGAACCCAAACTAACCCCATCATGAATTCCGAACGGGCATCTTCGCTGGAGAGACGAGACAACAAGGCATTTCTTTGACCATTTACCATTCCAAGGGAACATATGGTACAATCACACCCCACACACACAATTACCTCACTAAGTATGTACATATGTACCTACCTACGTACTTACCTATAGGGGAGAGAGGACATAAGGAGTAATGCCGAGTAAGTTGACCACTAGTCACGCCGATACCAACCTATCGATTTCCCCAGAGTCCTCACTTAAAACCCAACCCTACGATCCGTAAAAAAAATTAAAACCCTAGTCAACAAAAAATACATCCGTCACCGTCCCAGTTCTCCGGAGAAACTCATTTTAAGATGGGAAAATCAGGGAATGGAAAAATGGAAGGGGGGAAGGGGGAAAAAAGAAGGGGAGGGATTGAAATGCCGTGCCAAGGTTTCCCCTAGTTCGGGTTCTTGGGTTCAAATCGATGGGTATGGCTTGAAGCCACATGCAACTAGTGCCGGAGCGTTTATCTTGTTCTTTCCTTTTCTTTTTTTGGCTCTTTCTTTTTGATACTTGATCATTGATGCCTTTCATGAGTTATTTTGTATGTCGGGAAGTTTGGGGACTATGGAGTGAGTAGGGTTGTGGGTGGTTGGGTTGCGTACTAAGTAAAGGTAGAGAGAGTCATGGTCATGCATAATTCGAGATAAAATCCAATATCAGAGTTAGATGACTCGGTGAAGAGAAATCGATCAAGTGATCAAATAGTAGTTTTGCAAAGCACAAGAACATCTTATATTAAACTTCCCAGCAGCACGGCAGAGAAGGAATAATTTGGTTGGGTGGGGGGAGACTTGGAGGAAAGAAATGAGGGTCATGAATGGGAATGGTGGAAATGGTCAAATCAGCGTTGGACACTGCTCGCTGATCGACAGTCGGTTTAGCATCGTCATTCGGTCAGGGATGGAGGAAAGAATCCATGGATGAACTGCGGAAATTAAAATGACCCTATGATAAGACTTGGAACTGACATCGGGTTAGGTTATGTTAGGTAGACATGCAAAACGGTGGGGAGGGGACGAAGGAGGAAAAAGGAAGGTAATAATGGCTCTCTGTTCGTTCCATTAGTATTAGACAATAAGCCTCATCTGGTCTCTTTTGATTTTTGATTTCCTTCTTTGACTTTCCTCTGACGTTTACATTCAGTTGTTACGGAGTATCCTCATGAGTTAATTTCGCCTCTCTGGTTGCTTTCGGCCGCAACCATAGTGGCGGGAAGGATTGAAGGGTTCCAAGTTGAAGGGTTGATTGATTGATTGATTGATTTTCCCGTAAGATCAGTGGAGTCGGTCACGCGGATAAGGAACTGCGCGGTACCTTTTTACTTCTGGTTATTTTACTGTATTCGATCGTTAGGCGCAATACCGTATGGTCAACCGATTGCTAGTATGTATACATCAGATGAACAGGAATGGATGGGGGTTCCATGTTGTTGATGACAGTAGGACTGACGATGCTGACCATCAAGGTGAACGAACTTGATTGATAGCGGATAGAGAGAAAAGAAAAGAAAATATAAGGTGAGGGTAGCTAGATACTCGCGTTTTGAGCGGTTAGGTCAAAAAGCGCTTAGGCATTGATCTCTTTTTCTTTTTCTAAATCAGTAATAGTAAGCAGCATGATTTTCGCTGTTTTTTCTTTTTTCCTTGATTGTAGTCTCGATGTACACAAGTATGTACAGACGTGGAAGGATGACATTAGAATTCCGCTACCAGAAACCCGCTGTCGCTGTCGCTGTCAAATGGACAACTGTCATTCTGGATCAATGAATGAAAAAAAAAAAAAAAGGTCACAAGCCCACTCACCCACAGAGACACACATACACACGTCCGCGCGCGCGCCGCCGCCTCTTCCCCCCCAAACGGCAAAGTTCAAGTCAAAAGTGGACGCATGCGAGCTCAGTTCACGTCGGATGCGGGGGGAAGGAGGCGCTCAAGGAACACTTGCCACTGGTTCCACGCTGAGCCGTTGATTCGGCTGGATGAACATTTAGCCTCATGTTGGTTCATACTATTTACCTTTTTTCATTTTCTATTCTGAAGAGGGCTGAGTACGTAGGATCGAGGAAATCGTATCATGAAGATACGGGAGAGGGTCATCTTCAGACCAATTGCTTTCCGTCGTTCTTATTCTACTTGGGTCTCTTTGGTCTGATCGCCGCCGTCCGACGGTATGCGGTGATGCTTGTCAACTGGGGGGAACTTGGATACATGCAAGCCTTTTTACGCCTTGCGGCAATTAAACTTCCAAGATCGTGGGTTTATCTGTTTATTTTATTTTAATTTATTTTTCAGCGGTCGGATCTTGAGTTTGGTTCGTATCCTGGGATGTTGTTATATAGTGGTCCATAATTAAGGAACTATCTTACTGTCTGGGAGTATTTGTGGTTGGTGTTTTAATTGTTATTCATATTAATCTTGATCGGGCGAGTTATCGACTGGATGGCCTAATTTTGGAAGAAACGTCAACAATGAATCAGATAGGTATCTCCATCACTACGTGTACTTCCCTTCAAGACCCTCCATATATACTTCTGTAGTTCCATAAATAGTCGGAGCCGAGAATACATAACCGGAAATGGGGCAGTACTTTTGGACACCCCGAATAAAAATGGTACTTGTATGTATGGACTGTATGTACTCAGTACACAGTGTACAGTATACTCTTACTATACGTATGTACCTACCGAGGTCCTCCATACATAACACACCGGATAGATCCAATCGATAATGTAATGCAATAAGTAAACGTTAAGATAATATTAGGCACTGTGTAATCATATCCATTATCGTCGTGGATTAGTGTACGGAGGATAGAATTTAGGGGACTTTTGTCGTCTTGTCCCCTATGACGTGCTGTGCCGTCATGGGAGTCGAATCCTCACCGCAGCAAAGAACACCAACTTCCAATAACCTAAGCACCAAAGCCACCCCCGTACGGCGGACTCCGAAGAACCAGTAAGGGGATGTCCTTTGTCTCTGCCCGAATCGGGCAAGAATTGGCACAAATAAAAGAAATTGAAAATCATCCCAAAGCCTTGAACCCACTTAACCTTTCGACCTTTTGGACTTTATTAAACCTTACGTGGAAATTTCGGATCCTTCCCCGAAACGTCTAAATTGATCGCATCCATCGTCCTCGGGCAATTTATTCATCATTATTGAATTGAGGGTTTTTTCATCCATTCTTTTGGGTCGACTTATCCCCTTTTGGGGGGGTTTCCTTGTTTTTCTTCTTTTCCTTTTTAATATTTTTTTTTTTTAGCTTGTCGAATAGGGATTATAGATCTGACTATAGATACAGGATGTTGCATACAGATTATCGAGTCCTGGCTAGTATAATGATCCCAAGTATAGCCTTAAACGGGGTTTGGGGATTCTGCAGGTCTCCATCCGTAGTCAGCAGTGACTCTGTTCCATGGGTGAAAGGATGCTACAATCGAATATGCTCCCCAAAAGAAAATGAAAAATAAATTATGGTTTCTTTTTTTTGAAAAATAAAATAAAATAAAATAAATAAATAATAATATAATTTAATAGCAGTAAATACCCCATATCTGGATTATGATGTCAACTCTTTAATATTTTCCAAAATCACGATCAGCGAAAGCAATCGGACGTATTCTGATTCGGCCTTTCTTTCAATGCACCCCCCGATGACGATTGGTGTTGGTTGTGGATCGGCATTCCTGCACATCCTTTTCCCGGTTTCACCTTTTTTCCTCCTCTTTTTTCGCGTTTGGTTTTCTGCTTAATTAGGCGCTCGCGGACACGATCCGCCAGAAAACTCTCGAACCCACGGGAATGGATCGTCCTGCTCTCAAGCCGTTTGACTCGTGGACCGAAGGGGAAAGTTCAACGTTGGACTAACAAGCTTAGACCCTAGGCGGTTGACACCTTTTACACCATGTGGACACGAGTAAGGATCTATCCCGCTTCGAGTATCCAGTCGGTACTGGGTACTTCACGGGGCAAGCCTACCTAGCGAGGTACCTGTGAGTAAAAAGGAGCGTAAGCAGTTTTGTCTGACGATAACAGAAGAGGAATTTCGCCGAAGAACGAGGAACATGTACTGTTGGATGGAGTTTCAGCTGGTTGTTTGGGCGATGGCACCGAGTTTTGGACTCTGAATATAGTTTGATATCATAGGCTCTCCTGGAAAGTTGGCAGGCTTTCCTGGATCCATGTAGTGCATACATAGTCTGCTGGTTTCGAGAGATGGAGAATTAAATGCATTTCGCTCGATCGACATTGCATGACCTTTTCTTTTTTGTATCCCTGAGACGTTTGATGATTCATAAGGCTTTTTCTTTTCTTTTCTTTCTTTTTCTTTTCTTTTTTTTTTTTTCTGTTCGCCTGCAGAATTGATATTCCTCATAAACTGAGCAGATACGCAGAAGTAAAAAAGTACGTGCCCCGTGGCGGTATGATCCATCACCTCGGCACATCGGGACGTTCCCAATATCGAGGACCATGGAATGCCCATCGCTTAGCGATTTGGGCTTGAAGACGATCGACTCGTGATAAAAGTATAGTGCGATATAGTCGAGCAATAGTTAAATGTTACCGAGTCAAGTAGTATGATTGTTGATATTAAGCGGCACCCATGTCATCAGGTGAGGTTGCATGCGAACCAAACAGATTGTATCATTGCAAGGGACAGACAGAAGGTATAGTCATCATGGGTTCCCTGATGGATAAGTTCATCCAATGTGAGTTCTTCCGTAGTTAATTTGTTCTCGTTGTTTGTTTGTTCGACCTCACTAATATCTTGGGAGTCCTTTTTCTTTCAAAAAAATTATTATTATTGTTTTATTATTATTATTATTATTATTATTATTCCTTTCTCTCCTCAGCCTACGGATCATCATACTGGCGGTGGATGAATGAGGATCAACCTCGAATTTCACCGATGAGGGGCGCTGGTTGGTTGATATTCGCCCCCCTCAAGGGGGACGGGGGGTTCCTCAGTGTCGAACCACAGAGAGAAGTGCACCCTCCCAGCAACCAGACTAACGTGGACTAAAGGAAACTAAAAATTCCAACTAAGAAAACGAACTAAAGGGGGACCGAACCCCTAAAAGGTTCAAGTCAAATCCTCCTCCACCCAACCACGCCATCCCAATCAGGTGCTCCTCACCGAAACATCAATACTTGATACTACCACGACTAGCTGACCCTCTGTGCTTCCTCCCAGGTACGTACGTACTATGGACCATACTAAGGCATTTTAGTATAGTTCCGTGTCCATTACATACCATACCCCCAAGGTCACAAAAACTGCGTTTATGATCGTTCCCAGTGGCGGCCACGAGTCTTTTGAGCCACCCAACTTTGTTTCGAAACCCATGTATCAGGAGAAAGGGATCGTATGAATATCAGCGTCGTATTATAGAGGTAAAATATAAGCATATATATATATATATATAATAATTTCAGAAAATTTGATGGAAAAAGGACATGCCCTATGGGATAATTAATAAGTACGAAATAAACAAAATAGGTCGATGTACGTATGTAGGAGTTCCTCACGCAGGAGAGACCAAATAATAAAAGACAGGGAGAAAAAAAAAAAGAAAAGAAAAAGAAAAAGTCATACAAAGACTCAGCAATCATACTACTCAATACTGTGACTACTTCCTCAGCGTTGTACAGCTCCATCATAGGTACAACCATGATACTTGCTTCTGCCCAACGGATAGGTGTCTCCTGGAAGTACCCCCATAGTATCCGTCATTAGTCTCTTTTCCTTTTCTTTCATGTATAATTACGAGCGGAAAATTCACCACCGCTACTCTGGATGGATTCTCTCCATTGATTATTTTATTTGATTTGATTTTTTTTTTTTAAATTATTATTTGATTTAATAATTTTTTGTTTAATCAACTCCCCTCTGCCTGTTTCTCTTATCCTGTCTCTCTGCCTGTGTCTCTCTCACGTACTCTCTTTCTCCGCGCAGCTTTTTTCTTTTTCTTTTTTTTTTTTCTTTTATTTTTTTGACCCTCAGACCCTCCCCTCATCCCTCCATCCCTCCCTCTCACATTTCATCATTTTCCCATCCCCTTTTTTTTTTTCCGTGTTCTTTGTGATTGTGTTTGATTGTTACCAGAACCCACTCTCTACACTATACCCGAACGGCTTTCTTTCCCACTGCTGTTAGTCTGCCCGTTTTCGGATCATTCGACGAGTTCATCTCCTTCGTCCTTTTTTCTTTCTCTCTATTTTTTTTTTCTCTTTTCTGTTCCTCTAATTCCTTTTCCCTAGTCCATCGTCGACCATACATCAGGAGGATAAACGAAGGAAGAACACCAAAAGGGAAACAACAAGAAAAGAAGTGAAGAAAAAGAAATTAAATATAAAGAACCAGAGGGCAATTCAATCCACCGGGAGCATTCTTGAATTGCTTTGTCCGGAGTATCGGTTGCCTTCCCAACTTTCGCTTAACCGACGCGATTTCACCCCCCTCCCCCGAACTCTTTGACCCTCTCTACTCCCCTCCTCTCTTCAATCCATTATCTCTTTCCTCACCCCTGGATTGTGCCTGAGCATCGTTGCTAGTTGTGGCTTCTCTTGCGCTGTCTTTCCCCCCCAGTTTTCTATCGCTGTATTCGGGATTTAGCGTTTCCGATACCCATTCTGGAGACTACTCCTCGTTCCAACGCCGTCGATTTTCGCCAAGCTACCTCCGGCGGAAACACAGATTTCTCGATCTGGGGTTAATCGCTAGAGGTAGTCCGACCAGCTGCGATTGAATTTGCTACTAATTGTGCTGGAAACCGAAACCCACTCTGGAGACGTGGAAACCCGCCACATCAACCATACTTTCGTCCCCCTAAATTCTTCGAGGGAGCCACCACCCAGCCCTAGACGTCCTTAAATTCCACCAGAACGCCACCAGGGACAGACAGAAAAGCATGGCGTCAACCTCCGATGTGCACGGTTCCTCTCCCGTTCCGACGATGCCCCAGCCAAATGACAACGGCCGCGCACACATGTCCTCCCTTTCCTCATCATCTTCTATCTCTGACGCAGAAACCGAACGCCGCGGTCGTTCCGAACGTCCTCGTATGGCCAGTCGGAAACCCAGTGCCTCCATACTAGTTCCCCGAGACCACCCTGAGATTGAAATTGAAGAAGAAGAATTCCCCCCGGATGACGCACGCGCGATGAGTCCCCGACGTAACTCGGCTGATCTGGAGCGACTGGGCAAGGAAGCCAGACAGACCTTGCAGGAGTGAGTATCTACATTACGGGCTATTATCTCGTATTTGTTGCTTGATGCGTTTGCTGATGATCGTTCTAGACAAGCAAAGGCGCTCCAGTCCTCCCTTCAGGCACTTGCCGAACGTATCGAAGCAGTGAAATCGGATCACGACAAACTCGAAAGTGAAAACAAATTCTTGCAGGACTACATTGGTGGACTGACCCAAAAAATGACCAAGAGTGAAATGACGAGATCCAGCACCAAGGTCAGAAAGTCGCAGAAATAGGCGTGACGCCCATCAAACATCCCGGCTGGTAGAGCCCATGACAGGGCTAGCGGTGTCTCCACTTGTATAGCGAAAACAAAAGAACTGTACGAGATACGTCTCCGCCATGGTTTGATTGTACATTTCAGCAATTACGCATATCACCTTGGGTCTCCCCTGGCGACACGTTCTTTTGACTGGTTGTCGGAGCACCATCCGTTGTGCGGACGATCACACCCCGCACTATACTACGTTATCAACATTACGAGAGAAATCGATTCTTTGACTGCATGTCGTGCGGCGGAGTCGGAATGACAATGGCGCTTATCCGGGAGCCACTCGTGCTACATTTGGCGTCAAACCGATGTCATTCGTTACCAATTCATCTTCTGATTTGTTACTTCCACGGCGGACGTATCGCACAATAACTTCGCCACAGTCGACTTCACCAGATTACCCTTGCCACTCTTAGCCAATAAATCGGGGCAGAATCCGGTGTTTTCCCTCGGTCGATGCATGGAGATTGCCACTGTGTTTTACTATAGCGAAATTCGAATGACATGGTTGCTCCTGTGACATCATTTCACACCGGTGTATCGGTTAGGAGCATGCGACTTTGGCTTGGCGACGATCAATGCTGGAACCCGATCACACCGATCTTCGTATCGACCAGGTGATGTCTTGCGTGATGGGGCATCGTGGTCTCCTGTGCCGACCAGGTCCATCTTCAACTGTCCATATTGACTTGATTCTACTTCTGTCTTACCTTTTTTTCTTTTTTCTTTTTTTTTTCTTTCAACCTCCTTTTTCTCTTCGATTTTCTTTTATCCTCATACTGGGAGGCAATCTGTACTTGTGGCATACATAGCACGCTCGGCGTTCGGAAATTACTGGGGATTACCTATTAGACTTGTTTGATTGATTCGACAGGAAACCGCACTGGGCGCATTTGTTCTCATGGCTTGCAAAAAGGCGAGGCGGGGAGAGGAAGCATTTTCACGGAGCAGCCCGTTGTTTTGTTTGTTTTCTATTTCAACATCATGATTATCGTGTACATTGGGATCGTCCCGGTCTGACGATTCAGCTTGATATTGTTTGGCTTTGAAGACATTTGCTTAAACATACCCAGAAGCGAGCGGTTTGATTGAATACAGAGATACTGATATACTGTTTTTCCCCTCTTGTGTAATATATGCCGTAAGTTGTGTAGGGAGTAGTTGCTGATACCAAGCTTCCCCCTTCCACCAACACCCAACCTAACACCAGATCTGACCTTACTACTAGTACGATCGTATGTCCCAAGCCGATGGATAGTCAAAAAAAGCCTCAAACGCCACAATAATCCCCAATCTCAACCACCTACCTAAACACTCCGTCCCTAGTACTAGACTATACTAGCACCATCTCAGCCACGCCCATAATAGATTTTACCCCAAACTATACAATAATATCAAAACCAAATAAATAAATAAAAAAATCATTATAAAAAAAAAGGAAAAGAAAAACCCCCCTTAATCCAAAGATCCCCAAAGCCCCCAAACCCTCGAATGACATCATAAAATCTACACAACCATCATCTCCCAACCCAAACGCCCCATGCCAAAGAGAACCAGAAAAAGAAAATAAAAAAAGGACAGACAATAAAACCCAATATTATAATAACAGATGCTAATACATCATACCATAACGCAAAAAGAAAAAGAAAGCAAAGAAAACAAAAGCTACTATCCCCGGTCGATCTCAAGCAAAGTTCAGCAGAAAAGGATAATTAAGGAAGATGGTTCCCGCGCGCCGCATACGTCATGTTTCAGGTTTGAGGCTGAGCTGCATCTTTTCCTCATTCTTTTTGCCTTTTTTTTGTTTTTGTTTTTGTTTTTATTTTATTTCACAGTTGTGGCTGGGGAGTTTGGGACTGAGTGAGTGGTGATGGTGCGCGTAGAGATTGCGATTGTTGGGTATTTTGTGATATGATATGATGGTTGTTTTTGTTTTTCTGGATATGGTGGTGTGGTTTTGATGTATGGGGATTTTTGGTTTTTATGTTTGGTCTCTATATGTATGTATGTTATAGGTTCTGTACGTACGAAGTATGTTTCTATCTACTATAGTTGGTTATTGCTATAGGAGGTTATGATGGATTTGGGGGTACTTGATAATATTGTCGTGTTTTGTGTTTTGTGTTTTGTTTCGTCGAGTCCGGGACTCTCTGTCTTATCTTATGTGTCATTTGGAACTAAGCGTTTAAGCGTGTTTGCCTCTTTTTAGGGGGGGGGGGGG